>NW_016805195.1:1047739-1056943 GCF_001698545.2 Rhinopithecus bieti | reverse complement strand
TATTTTTTTTTCTTCTTATTTTTTTTTACTAAAATATTATTATTTTATTTTTTTTTTTACTTGTTCATGTGCTTGTTTCCTGGTTATTTTTCACTGAGTGGCAGTCAGACAAAAAAATTACGTCCTTAACTGGAGACTTTTTGTGATGTTATTGTCCTCCAGAGAGTATTTTATTTTTCTCTGGAAGGCAACTGCAGTGGGGACAAGTTAGCTTAATCAACCAGAAGTTGACATGATCTGAACCTGGGCTTCAGTTTATGTGAGGATTTGTTTATTTCCAATTTATTCTTAATTCGGGGGTGCAGCCTCCCAAAGATATCATCCAACATCCTGGGGTTGTAGAATGGCCTTTCCTTTTCATGGGTTCTGAACTTCAGTGTCCCCTCAGCCCTCTAAGACTGACAAAAGCTCTATTTAGTTTTTCAACTTTTCGATGCAACTTTCAGAATTGACAATTCCCTTGGGGGCAGAAGCACTGCTAAATCTGTTCTCTATTCTCTAACGTTTCCTCTGTCCAGATTTCAGTACCACGTAATTTCATGACTCTCTAATGGAAGTTCTATAATGACTTCAAAGACAATTTTTGTATTTCGCCTAATTTTTCTAGTTGTTTCTTAGCATGCTTGCCTTTCCTGAAGCAGAACTCAATCTACTTCCTCTGTAATATTTTGCTGTTGTGCGTTGATAATTGTTATGTATGCTACCTACTAAAATGGCTTTATCTTGCCCTATTTCAAACATATTTCTTCTCCATCAGATAGTATCATACTCATTTATACAGGATGCCTAAGGTGACATATATTTTAAAAGTTATTGAAAATTATTTTCATTAGTACATTAAAGTCCAATAAGGAGAATTCTTACTCATAATTATTTTCAGATATCAAAATAACTGTAAGAAAAAAATAATACTGACAAAATTAAAAACAAAACCAAAAAACCAAGGACAGTAATTTTTGTTTACAACATAGGAAAGTAAATCATTTTATCCAAAAAGTCAGTTGGTATGAGAACTTGGCAATACACAAATATATATTTTAAAATATGTTGGAAGTACTATTGCCTATGTGATTCATTTATTTTTTCTAAATTAATTAAACAAAAGTCCACTTTATTTTCTTTTAAACATTTTATTTTAGATTCATGGGTAAATGTGCAGGCTTGTTACAAGGGTATATTGGGTCTTGTGGTTTGGGCTTGTAGTGAACCCATCACTCAAACTGTCAACAAAATAGGTTGCTTTTCAAACTTTGTCTATCATCCTTCCTTCTCGTTTTTTAAGTCCCCAGTGTCTACTATTTCCATCATTATGTCTATGTGTACATATTGTGTATACATTGTGTACACATAGTCTAGTTTCCACTTGTTAGTGAGAACATAAAGTACTTGATTTTCTATTTCTTCATTAATTCACATAAGAAGACTATGGAAAATGTAATATGTTTGTTGATTTCATATCTAACTTTAATTTAAATTTTTCGCATCTTAAAAATTATCTTTGCTTGTCATTTTCTTTGCCTGACAGTTCAGCCAGTAATAGTAATAATTGCATTTATAAAAAAATAAAAAAACTTTAATTTCATCTAGATATAGAAATAAAGCAGAAATATTAGCTAAAATATAGCAGTTTACATTATACCAAAATTTTGTCAGATTATATACTTTAAATGCACCAATGTGTTTATTTGTCAGTTAGTAACTTCGTCTTTACCATCAGTCCTCATTAGTTACAGTTATTGACTTCTACTTTGAAATCAAGACAGCTGATTTCTGTTCACTTTGCAGGTATTTACATGGGTGAAAATTTCCTCCACATAAACCATTTTCAGTATCAGTAAATTGGAAATATATATACAGTTTTTCTATTCTTCCTAACATATAAAAATTATCTCTATTAACCTGTAGCATCCCATACATGTTCATATAAACCAATTCTGGATACTGTGGGAACACTTAATAACTTTATTAAAAATGATGATCTATTACTGTGATAGACATATCTGGTCAAATTGATGGTAAGCTCATAAATATTACTATCAAAGAACATTAGGTTTAAGTCCTGATTTGGACACTTACTCTTTCAGCAAATTTCAGCGAGTTACTAAATTTTTCTAAGTATTACTTTTCTTACCTGTTAAATGGTAAAAATAATAACATCATTACTGCATAATTCTCAAAAACGAATATATGTATCTCTAGTATGGCAAGCAATAGGCATTCAATAAATGGTAGCTACCATTCCCTTACTTTTGTAAGGGAGGTGAGTTTACCCCAAAGAAGTCTACTTGGCTTTGTCTGTCCGTTTCAATTTAAACTACAACTTATACTTATTGTATAGTAAAAATAAAAACAATTTCAACGTGGCATCTTTTGAAACCCTGGGAAGCCCAACCAACAAAATGTATTTTCCATTCCAGCACTGAGAACAGGAACCATGTCTTACTTGATTTTTTTTTATTCCCCAGAAACCTGTCCAGTTACTGGCTAATGTATTAGTTACTCACATTTATTGAAAGGCATATAGGAATTTTCTAAGTTCTAAAATGTTTCATTGTTCTATTTTTCTTTTTTTTCCTTTCTACAGTTAGAACAGGATTTCTTGGGTTTGAAATTGTTTGCTTTTTTTTTTTCTTTCTCTTTTCTATGTTGTTTCTACATTTAGGAAAGGTGTATTTATTTATTTATTTATTTATTGGTACATATATGACAAAACATTCCAAGGAAACAAGTATAATAGTCATATCTCTGAAGATGTTTATCTTAGCTGATGCTTTCCTTTACAGTTTACACAACTATAGAAACGTAAACACTTATAGTATGTATATTTATTCTGTAATCTTTTTCTTATACAAATTAGTCCAATAGTTTAGTTACATTTGTTCTCAACACATCTATAAAATTTTAAATAAATTATTCAATTTTTTAAAGATTTATGAAATGTGTTTACTTTTAATGTAAAACTTATAAAATAAATGCTAATGGAAACATTTTCCTATCATTGTGACTCACTGTATTCATTTAAAAGCCAAGGGACTATTGGACTAAATTTTTTTTGTTATTCAAATATATGGCCTGGAGAAATATATTCTTAAGCATGTAAACCAACAATATAATCCAAGGTCCCTAACTGATTGAACAGACTCCTTCTTGACCAAGGAGATCCTAGAGAATCTTGAAAAACTGAATTCCCAACCATGACAGGAAGAATGGTGATGAGGTTTGGCTGTGTCCTCATCCAAATCTCATCTTGAATCGTACTTCCCATAATCCCCATGTGTTGTGGGAGGGACCTGGTGGGCAGTAATTGAATCATGGAGGTGGTTTCCCCCATGCTGTTCTCATAATAGTACGGAAGTTCTTGCAAGACCTGATGGCTTTATAAGGGACTTCCCCCTTCACTCAGCTCTAATTCTTCTCCTTGCTGCCACCATGTGAAGAAGGACATATTTGCCTCTCCTTCCTCCTGAGTCCTCCCCAGCCATGCTGAACTGTGAGTCAATTAAAACTATTTCCTTTATAAATCACCCAGTCTTGGGTATGTCTTTATTAGCAGCATGAGAATGGACTAACACAGGAGGTTAGATACACCTTGTTCCTAAACTCCTCCCTACTGGAGTTTAGGAACAACTGACCAGCATTAATGTTAAAATAGACATCATAAGACTATAAGACTAAGAAAACAGACTCTTTGAGGCAATAAGATAACAAATTTCAGCCTAATGCTGGTATATCATCACATGACAGATAGAAGACCATGAAGAAAATAAAAATATTTTATACCAAGGTGTATCTCTTTGAAATGGCCTTGCAAAATCATCTTTCATGGGGGACATTTGCATCTGTAGAGAATCTCCATTAATGCAGCTAAGGCTTTCACAGATTTCAGAGAGATTAAGAGTCTAACATCCTTTAAGGCCTAAAAAGAAATATTTACTATGTATTCTTTCTGAAGGCTGATACCTGGAAGTTTCAGCTACGCAAAAAGAACTTTGGCTTTCACAAACTCTCATATATTAACTGAATAATTTCTTTCTATTGACTTAAGACTTTAGACAAAGCTTAACTCTTTCAATCAATTGGTAATCAGAAAATCTTCGAATCCACCTATGACCTGTAAGCCCCCACTTGAAGATATACTGCCTCTTTAGGCTGAACCAATGTGCATCTTACACGTATTGAGTCATGTCTTTGCTTGTAATTTCTGTCTCCCTAAAATGTATAAAACCAACCTGTAACCCCACCACCTGGGGCACATTTTCCTAGAAGCCTTTGAGACTCATTGCTGGGCTATGATTATTCTTATTGTCTCAGAATTAACCTCTTTAAATATTTAACAGTTTGTTCTTTTCAACAACAAGCAGAAATTAAGTATAGATATAAAAAATGATAGCTTTAAAAATTTCCCAATTAGATTAAGTGGGATAAAATGTATAATGGTATACTATTCAGGATAAAATGTATAATACTCTCTTTCTGTGGTGTTGACACAGCCTATTGCTGGATGTGTATTGGTAGAAATGAGCAAGCAAATTTTGTTCACTTTTTAAGGAACAAAAATAAATTCAGTTTACATTGATCTGTAATCCAGAGGCTTTTTTTTAAGTGTTAAACTTATTTACATCTCTTATGGTATGCATTCAATAACAGCTAAGGCTTTAAACTCTTTGGTTAGAAATACCACCATAGTGAGAAAGTAGTAGGTGAGGCTGATTATTATTAATTATATTTGGAAGATTGATTTCCAAAGCAACACACATTGCATTAATGTAAGTCCTGTTATTCACTTCAAATGCATGTGGAGAGTGGCAGCATTATTTTTATATTACACAATCAAACCTAAATAACACTGGCCTTCTTGTTGTTGAATTTTTTTACCACCTAATAGATGTCATTGGAATATGAATGCTATAATTAAGCATGCAATGAATTGCTTAATCATGGAATAGGCTTTCACTGAAGTAATTTTCATTTATTTAGATAGAATTTTCAAATTTTATCGACTTTGGTTCAAATCTCATAAGAGAGTATAGATTTGTTCTTGAATTTTTAAATTTCCATTTGCTTTTGTACCCATTAAGCAAATACCTGCAATTTGTTCTCTTTAAAAAAGCTGTTTTTCTAGTGCTGCAAAGAAATTCCAAAATCATATGAACTGTTCCAGTAAAACTCAGATTTTTAGACTTTATTATTAATCTTCTCAGTTTAAGCTTATTGCTTTCAAAGTAAGCTACTGAATAAGAAGGCCTCTGTAGCGAGCAAACACACAAATCTGCTTCGGGTGATATACAGTTTCTACAAAACAAATTCTTGATATTTTGTAAACTGAACATTCTCTTTCCATATTTTGTATTTTTTTTTTTTTTACCATACCAAGAACTTTATTAGTCACATTTACTCTAAGTTAGTTGTGTCTATCCTATGATTAAAATTCCTAATCCTACTATACATGGTTGATGAGGTATTGAGGGATATTCTATTTAGTCAAAGTTTAGTAATGAAAATATAATAATTAACTATTTATAACTACAATATAAAATGCATTTTAAAAGGCTCCAAAACAACTTGGACTTTTTTCACTTCCTGAAGGTAGACTATAGACAATTAAAAATCACAAACTTCTGGTGGACATTTCAGTCTTGCTTCAAAGACTAATTATTCTTAGCCTGATAATTATTTTTATGATAATTTAAGAACTTCTTTAGATCCAAAACATTCGCTATTCTTTAGCTTACCTGGTGATTGTGTGTGAGAATTTTACAATGAATGATCCTTGTCTTCTGCTCTTTGAGTATATATAAAGGTGATTCTCAGGGCCAGTCATCATGCTACTGAATGGAAACTAGTTTTTAACTTGCATTTTTAAACAGAAATTAATAATTTGATTTTCTTTTCCTGAAACAGGGTTTTAAAACATCTTCCTTTCATTCATTACAGTGTATGTGGAGTAGGAAATACCTGGATTAAATATGTGCCATAGAAGAAACTACAGATCACTCAAGTTAAAAACGTAGGGCAGCAACCAGATGTAACCACTTTAATTCATAAGTTGAAGATACAGTCACCTTTTCAAGAACATATTTAAGGAAAGCAAACTCACTGTTAACTAAATATTCAATATATCATAAATGTCTAATGAATATAGTTTGAGAGAGTCTATGACCAAAGCCTAAAAAATATTGCAATTTAAAAATAAGGACCCTGAAAATATATGGAATCCTGGAAATCCTGAGCAAAAAGAACAAAGTTGGAGACATCACACTATCTGACATCAACATATACTACAATGCTATGGCAATGAAAACAGCATGGTGGTAGCATAAAAACAGATACACAGGCTGATGGAACAGAATTGAGAATCCCAAAATAAATCCACACATTTGCACCCAACTGGTTTTTGACAAAACTATCAAGAACACACTTTGGGAAAAGGAGAGTATTTTCAATAAATGATACCAGGAAAGCAATATCCACGTGTGGAAGAATGAAACTAGATGCCTATCTCTCTGCATATATAAAGAGCACTCTAAGTACATTAAGATTTAAATGTAGGACTCAAAACTATAAAACTGCTACAAGAAAATATGGTGGAAATGTTTCATGAAATTGGCCTGGACAAAGGTTTTTGAGTAAGACTTCAAAAACACAGGCAACAAAATCAAATACAGACAAATCAGATTATATCAAATTAAAAATCTTCAGGCTGGGCGTGGTGGCTCATGCCTGTAATACCAGCACTTTGGGAGGTCAAGGCGGGTGGATCATGAGGTCAAGAGATCGAGATAATCCTGGCCAACATGGTGAAACCCATCTCCACTGAAAATACAAAAATTAGCTCAGTGTGGTGGCAGACGCCTGTAATCCCAGCTACTCAGGAGGCTGAGGCAGAAGAATCACTTGAACCCAGGAGGCAGAGTTTGCAGTGAGCAGAGAACGTGGACTGCACTCCAGCCTGGGTGACAGAACGAGACTGCATCTCAAAAATATATACATAAGTAAAAATTAAAAAAAAAAATTCTTCAGCATAGCAAAGGAAACATCCTTTGTTTTCAATGATGAGACAGCATGCAGAACAGGAGAAAGTATTTGCAAATTATGCATCTGAAAAGGCATTAATATCCAAAATACAGACAGGTCACAGTGACTCATACCAGTAATCCCAGCACTTTGGGAGGCCGAGGTGGATGGATCACCTGAGGTTAGGAGTTCCAGATCAGCCTGGCCAACATGGTGAAACCACGTCTGTACTAAATATACAAAAAAATTAGCCGGGTATGGTGGTGTGTGCCTGTAATCCCAGCTACTTGGGAGGCTGAGGCAAGAGACTCACTTGAACCTGGGAGGTGGAGGTTGCAGTGAGATGTGATGGTGCCACTGGATTCCAACCTGGGCAACAGAGCGGACTTGGTCTCAAACAATATAAGTAAATAAATAAATATCCAAAATACATAAAGAACTCAAACAACTCAAGAGTAAAAACAAGCAAATAACTGAATTAACAAATGGGCAAAATATGTGAATAGGCATTTTTCTCAAAAGAAGACAGAAACAGTCACCACAGATATATGTAAAAAATGTTCCCCATCACTAATCATCAGGGAAATGCAAATCAAAAGCACAATGAGATACCATCTTACCCATGTTAGAATGACTATTATCAAAAGGACAAGAAATAACAAGTACAGGTGAGGAAGTGGAGAAAGGGGAATTCATACACACTGTTGGTGGGAATGTAAATTAGTACAGCCATTATAGAAAACAGAATCTAAGAGAATCTAAGATCCTCACAAAATTAAAAATAGAACTATCATATGATCCAGCAATCCCATTACTAGGTATACATTCAAAGGAAATAAAATCAGTCATGTTGAGATATCTGTATGCCTACATTTGTTGCAGCACTAATCAAAGCCAAATTTGGAATCTGCCTAAATGCCCTTCTACAAATGAATGGATAACAAATGCGGTATTATATAATATATACACGCACTGAGACATCACAGTGTCTCCTGTACATAAATATGCTATCACGTTGTAATAAATGGCAGTATCTCCTGTTTTATGTGTGTGTGTGTGTATATATATATATAACATGTATTCATACATTCACATACATATATACACAAACACACAATAGAATACTATTCAGCCATAAAACAGAATGAAATTATGTCATTTATGGCAACATGAATGAATCTGGGGAATATTATGTTAAGTGAAATAAGCCAGGCACAGAAATGCAAACACCTCATCATCAAAGGTCTTGGTTTTTAGCTTTATTTGACCAATAAAAATTGTATATATTCAAGGTGTAAAACGTGATGATTCGATATACGCATGCATTGTGTAATGATTACCACGGTCGAATTAACACAACCACACTGCTTATACTACCATTGTGTATGTGTGTCTGTGTCTTTGGGGAAGATTCTTAACATATGCTATCTTACCAATTTCAAATAAACAATACAATACTATTAACTATAGTCATCATGCTTATATTAGATAGCCAGAATTTATTCATTTTTTTTTTTTTTTTCTTTTTTGAGACAGAGTCTCGCTCTGTCACTCAGGCTGGAGTGCAGTGGCACGACTTCAACTCACTGCAAGTTCCGCCTCCCTGGTTCAAACAATTCTCCCTGCCTCAGCCTCCCGAGTAGCTGGTATTACAGGCACCCACGACCATGCCCAACTAATTTTTGTATTTTTTAGTAGAGACAGGTTTTCACCATGTTGCCCGGGCTGGTCTTGAACTCCTGACCTCAGGTGATCTGCCCACCTCGGCCTCCCAAAGTGATGGGATTACAGGCATGAGCCACCACACCTGGACTTTATTCATCTTATAACTGAAAATGTGTATCATTTAACCAGCATCTCTATTCGCTCTTCCTGCTCAGCCCATGGTACTCTGTGATTCTACAGTTCAACATTTTTAGATTCCACTGAAAAGTGAAATCATACAGTATTTGTCACTGTGTCTGGTTTATTTCAGTTAATATAATGGTTTATAGGCTAATGTATCATGGTGTTTTAGGCTTATGTTACCGTGTTGTAAAAAATGCCAATATCTCCTCCTGTTTTAAGGTGGGATAATATTCTATTGTGTGTGGAATTACACAATCACATTTTAGCATCCAGCCTTTAATCTCTTCCTCCCTCACCCCTTCCCTTCCCTCCCCTACCTCCCTCTTTTGGCTCTTTTCTTTT
>NW_016805195.1:1014328-1043990 GCF_001698545.2 Rhinopithecus bieti | reverse complement strand
CCTCCCTTCTTTCCTTCCTTCCTTCCTTCCTTCCTTCCTTCCTTCCTTCCTTCCTTCCTTACTTCCTTCCTTCCTTCCTTCCCTCTCTCTCTTTCTTATTTTTATTTCTCTTTCTCTCTCTTTTTTTATTCTTAACATATAGGGCCTCACTATGTTGCTCTGGCTGGTCCCAAACTCCTGGGCTCAAGAAATCTCCCTTATCACAGCCTCCTGAGCAGCTGGGACTACAAGCATGTGCCACCTGAGCCAGCTTATATATACCAACTTTTTTTGGACACAGGTTTTTTCTTATCTTGGCTTTTGTAAATAATGATGCAATGAACATTTAATAAAGATATGTCTTTGAGATACTGATTTCATTTCCTTTGGTTGCATACTCAGAAGCAGGATTATTGGATCATACTGTAGTACTGTTTTCAAATTTTTGAGGAACCTCTACCTAGATGTTGGTCAGAGTTTTTGCTTTCATTTCGATATTTTAAAATTTATTCAAAATTTGGTAACCTCTGTGGGTTTGTAGACTGAAACATATTCTTAATCAAGTACAAACAGCTCCCAATACAATTAATTATATATAATATTGCTGTTATTTTTGGTTCTTCTGTTTTTTCCATATTAATTCTTTTCTCAGTTTTTCTGTGTTCTAAGGCCTCTCCAACTTCTCCCTTCAAAAGAATTTTGTTAATTATTCATTGAATTTTATATATTTAGTGCAGTGAGATGAGACTTGTTTGTAGATTTTCTATTGGGCAGGTAGTAGTACTTTTTCAATTTTCTGTATATTTATGGATACCTTAGTAGAAAGTTGAAAGGAGGCATACTAGGTCCTGTTTAAGGTTTTGCTGCCTTTTTGACCAGGAAGATGTTATGAAGAATAATAATGCTCGTTCTTAGTTGAAATACTGTAAGAAAGTGATGTCATGTAAGTGAGCAAACACAAAATACGTCCTCACTTTTCCTCTTGATTAGAGATAATTCACTGAGTACAATTGATGTTTGTATGTTGCAAGTTATTCCTACTTTATTTTTCCTCCAAATATTTTTTTTTTTCACTGCAGTAATAATAACTGCATTATCTCTATCTTTTCATCATTCTCTGTTGTAAATTTTCTTATGTTTGGGGACTGGGAAGAGGGAGTTGGTAACTGTTTTCTCAGTTAATTAGTGTAGTCAGGGAAATATATTTTCTTACTTTAAAAATACTAGCTAGTATTTTAACCAGCCTTTTAGAAGGAAAATATTAATGAATGGCCATAATTTATTATTTTTGCCAGATTGGTTTGAGCCATATGGTAGATTGAGAACTAATGTTATGATTTTTCAGCATCCAAGAACAAAAAATTAAGCAAAACAAATAACTAAAAGTGTAAAATTCCAACAACAGAAAATGGATGTTGTAGGACAAATGGGGCTTTTATAACTTATATAGCTCATTAGAAAAAATCAAGTTTTGCCATAGAACTCTAGAGTGATTAAGAAATTGAGAAGATACGATTTGAGGTACTGCTTTAACAGGAAGATCTTTTGAAAATCAATTTTAAGAAGGAATTTGACATTTAGATTCCCTCTTCCAAAATTTCTGGTGAGGTGATTGGTCATTCCTTATCCCAAGAAAAACAGAACATTGTGTTCCTGTGAGGTTGATACAGAGATCTCTGTACTTTCAGATACCAGATACACCTGAAAGCAGGAGTGATGCTGTTCTGAAAACAGGCTCAAGTGATGGATTGTATATTAACTACTCAGATACTTCTAATTCTCTCTAAGATTCTTCCTCTATCAACTATGAGAACACTGGTACCAGGATTATAGTCTCCAGGTACAATTAAATATATTCTACATATATAATCTATATATATTTTATATAATATGTATAACTTATTTCTAAATTCATAGTGAAAAAAAATAACAGATTCTAAGTTAAAATGTTAAGTTTCTACCAGTTCACTCTGAGTGGTGTATGAACTGACAAGCTCTACACATGCCATAGAATTGCCAATAGGAAAATTAAAGAACAAAACAAAACAAAAGCTTTTAAAAAATAAAGTAAAATAGAGGTAACAATGACAGAGACAATAGAAGACACAATATGATAACTAAAATCACCAAATAAGAAAATATATTAAGACATAACATAATTTAAAAATGAAGAAAGCCAGTTGTGGTGGTGCATGTCAGTAGTACCAGCTACTTGAAAGGCTGAGGAGGGAGAATGCTGTTAGCCTAGGATTTGGAGGTTGCAGTGCACTTGATCGTATTTATGATTAGCCACCACACTCCAGCCTGGGAAACATAGTCAGGCCCTGTCTCTAGACTGAAAATGAATAAATAAAAATAAATTTAAAAAATGATCAACAATCACCCATCAAAAGAACAACACAGGACACAAAGAAATCTACAAATAGAAAAGTGAAAAAACAGCAACGAAAGCCTATCAACAAACAAAAATCAACAAACTTTCCAAGAAGAGCAAATGGTGAAGGCAATGGCTTTCAAGCAGAATTATACACAAGCTTTATGTCAATCAAAGGTAAGTATGAAATATAAAATTAGAACAGTATGTTCTCAGGAAAAAACAAACAAACAAAAAAACTACCTCCCTTTTTGTCTCACGCAGGGAGCTAGTTAAAGATGTAACTTGTAAACTCATCAAGTAAAACAAGATATGGGAAATTACAGGAGATCTAGAAAACATGGGGTCCAAAAAAGGGAAAAGATGTTGGTAGAAGGAATTTCAGGAAAATAGCAATGCAGGAATCACAAAACAAAACTAGTTGAAATTGGAGCAGAAGAAGAGAGATCTACAGGTGGTATATCTTAAAAAATATAAATCAATAAAAAAGGAAAAAAGAGAAACAGAAATGTTGTAAGAAACAAGAGAAACAGAAATGCTGATTTCACTGCTTGAAAATGCTCAAAAAGGAAGTTGTGCTACACATAAAACTAACCAAAAATGTAATCATTACTCAGAAAAAAGGAAATATATCATACAAGCTACAAATACTATTTTCTAATCTTAATGATCTTCAGGATATAAATGCTTAGTATTCATTTAGAAAACATGTGATGAATTTATATTTCAGTTATAAAGCAGAAAAAGTTCATGTGGGATGACATGTTGTTGTTTATTATAATCTTCCTGATTAAAAAATGATATCTATAATATATAAACTAGGAAAATCAATAATAACATACATATATCATTTAGAAATACATATTAATAATTGTTTTCAGAAGAAAAAAGTAAAACAAGAATTAAACATATGAGGAATGTGGCTTTAGTTGATTTTTTAAAATTTTAAATATTTTAGTGCTATTTGTTTTTCTTAAATGTGAACATGTATTAATTGTAAAGAGAATTTTAAATACAAAATCTCTTTAAGTAGATTTAATTTGTGACACTACAGGTAAGAATCNGTTTCTCCATGTTGGCCAGGCTGGTCTCGAACTCCTGACCTCAGGTGATCCACCTGCCTCAGCCTCCCAAAGTTCTAGGATTACAGGCGTGAGCCACTGCGCCCGGCCAAGGTACATCATTTCTTTATAAATATAAAATTCATATTTTTTAATATAAATTTAAGGAAAGTAAGGAAACATAAACTGGTAACCTACAGGACAAAAATCTACTACCAAATATGCTTTGTTTTCTCAAAACCTTTTAAATAAATTTGAATTATTTGACATATTCACTTCACTCATTCTGTTAACTACACTCTCCCACTCATTGGTATTCAGTCCTTACAGACATTTGAATATACAATGCTATGACTTCTACAGGTGTATTTTTTAAATAATTAGGCTTTATCCTCACATTTACTAGCTTATTTTCTGTATGATATTTTAGAAGTTATTGAAATGGCTTAAAATCAATATGCATCATAGTAAAATATTTAACTTAAAACTATAGAGAACTCTCAGTATTGGGGGAATCTGGGGTTAACTTAATTAACATTGTGAAGTTTAAAGAAGAGACTTTGGGATGCTACTGTTACTTTCTTTGAGCTTCTAAAAAAATAGGAAAAGAAGAATTCAAATTCTGAAAGCTGAAAATTTTTGCAATATTAATGCAATTAATTTTTGCAATTAATACAATAGTGTTGATTCTCTAGCATAGGCAATTTCAGTTAAGAGAAAATTTAAAATAACTAAAAATGTGTATTATCAGTAATCTATTTTACTATATTTACCTCTACCAAGTATTTTATTACTAAAAATACCACCACCATTTTATATAGCTGTATTTATATAGTTGTATATATAATAAATACATGCCTATTTCCTCAAGTTTATAAAACATTATGTTATAAGCCTCCCTGATAGGTAAAGTCTAATTGATTTAACCATGGTCTGCTTGATAATTTTATATGTGAAAAAAAATGCTTATTTGCAGGATTTTTACAGCCCCAGGTAAAAGCCTCTCATATAAATATTTTGATCTAATGACCTCGTCGGTCATTGTTTTAAGATGTTTTTGTAACTTTTAGAGGCGCTTTCTAAAGGCACTGCCTGATAATTCAATTCAAGTGAATGTGTATTACTATATATCAGGAACAAACAATTTGAGAGCAACCATGACAGTGTCTTTCATTTTGCTATAGACATAAGTTTGCAATATACTTGCTTATTCATTAATACAACCAGATCATTTCAGATTTACTGTGCTTCTACTCTATATGTGGCATCTTGGGAATTCTAGATTTACATTAAATATGATGCCATCACTTTTTCTTATGATTTCACTATCAAATAGGAAGTGAGATACAAAATTATAATTGTGCCATATAGAATATATATGTTACAACCAAACATTGAGTATGAACCAAGTGCTCTGTAATTATCATACAGGATAGAAGAAAGAGTAAAAAATATGCTTTACGTTGTTAAAAAGGATTCATAGGAAAGGAGTTATTTTGATTCTTATATGCCAGGTAAGTATCATCAGGTTACAATATAATGCATTTTTTATGTAATATGGTGCTAGGCCATGGCCTGATCGTCCTCTGAGAAGATTTCCTATTGCTTCTAAACCCTTATGTTATGATTTATTAGACACTTGGGTACTGTGAACATTTCAATATCCAGGACCTCATTTATTTTTCCAGTGATACGAAAAAAAAATGATTTTTTTAGAAAATGTAACACATTAACAACATGATCTCTTGGTTGGTAAGAGAGAAAGTATCCTGTGAAGAGATACGTATGCTCTCCTGATTCCTGTCCCACACGATTATGAACATGGATCAGCAGCACAGTTATGAGAGGAATGTAGGCCTCTGGGGAAGCCTGTACGCTCTATGATCTATTTTTTTTTCCTTTGCTCTAAAGTGTTGAAATATTTCTTTTGCCCAAGATAAACACACACCTGCTCACTTTAATGAAAAGAGGTTTATTTTACTTCTGCTGAATTAATAACTTTCAAGTCTACTAGGAATCTCCAAATTGACAAAATAATCCAGGCTATATGAATTAGCTACATGGTTTAAGGAATAAAAATTAGAATCTAGGAAAGTAGAATGGTAAGGATAAGCCATACATAGCCCCCACCCCGCCTCCCACCTTTTACTAGGATGTGTGGCATGGCAGATGTATTTTCCAAGATGATCTCAACAAGATCTCCCATATCAAATGCTGTGTGTAAAACATGGTGTTAAAGTGGGATCTATATTTCCTGTGTTTCCTCGTGATTTTGAGTGGGTCTGTGATTAAGTAAGACTTGGTGCTGTCTGATTTCTGAGGTTGAGTGATAAAGGTGATATAACCTTCTCTGATCCTTTTGAAATGCTTGCTCTTGAACCTTATCAATCTGCTATGAAGAACGAGAGAGAACACAAAGTGAGGTCACCTATAGGTTGGAAACTGGAAGACAGCCAGAATCGACCTCTGAATGTACACAAGCCATCAGTCATGTGATGCCTAAGATAGTAGCCACTAGGCATATATGACTATTTAAATTTAAGTTTAATTGAAAATAAAGTAATTTGGTGCTAGTCACATGTTCAATAGCCATATGTAGCTAGGATTACTAAATTGAGCCATGCAGATAGAGAATTTTTCTGTCATCATAGAAAGTTTTACTGGAAAGCACTGCTTCAGATGGTTCTAGTCCCAGCCATGGAGTCCCTTCATGCCTTCAATACTCCCAGCTGAATCCCCAGATATCATGGGATGAGAAAAGTTACCTCTAATGTGCCCTTTCCAACTCCTAATCTATAGAATTTATGAGTATAATAAATGGATGTTTTATAGGCATTAATTCTGGGGTGGTTTTATGCAGTATTAGGTAACTCAAACAGATTGTGGAAATTGGAAGTGGGATGTTGCCATAACAACCACCTAAAACATGAGACACTGAGTTTGACATCAAGTTATACATCGAAACTGAAAGGGCATTTGGAAGACTTTTAATAAAAACTTATAGTTTTCTAAAGAACTATAGAACCTAAGGAACCTCAAGCAGGTCATGATTAAGTGGTCAAAGAAAGCGGGGGAATATTGTTGCAAACTAGAGTAAAAGGGACACTTGTAGTGGCAGAAAGTTTGGTAATAATGTCACCTCCAGTAATGTGGAAAGTAGGAACAACAATTAATGAACCTGATGATCTAGAGGAGACTTCCAGTTAGAATATTAAAAGTGCCATCTTGCTTCTTCTACTCTTGTAGTTACCTATGATAAAATACTGTAGGATAGATATAAGCTAAAAACAGAATAGTTAAGTATAAAGGAGCCAAATCTTGTTGGGTTTGAAAATAAAACTCATTGTTATTTCCAGCCTCTACAGTCAGCAGGAAATTCTCAAAATAAGAAAAGATCTCAGAGCAGAGATCAAGCCCATGCACTTTTAGGAAAACATGATCTAAAGATGAAGCCAAGGGCATGACTGTGAAACTCTTTGTTAAGGCTTCAGAAAGATCGAAGGCTGTGCCTCATAGACCTTACACATAAAAGGTCCTCTTAAAAGCTTAGGAGCATGCCTCACAGATATTCTCCTTAAACAATAGGGCTTCTTAGAATCTCAAGGGTTTTCAGCTACAGCTTCACAGCAAGTGTGCTGTTGAGGAAGTCCTGTCTTGCAGAGATCTATGGTTATTATCTTTTTTCCTAATGCAGTGAAGATTCATAAAGGAACCACAAGCTTTCTTTTTAAAGAAAACTGTACTGATAGAAGCATGATCAGCTTGGATTAAAAGAGACAGAGACAGTACAAAGTGAAAAGAGACCTGTGGATGCCAAATTTCTTATGAGTAGATTGAAAAGGCAACTTCTTCGTAGTTGTATTAAATAATAGGATGTTTCAAAAGGTAGAACCAATAATGTAAAAAGCAGAAGTAAGAAAGAATCATTCACGGTCCTGAGTCAAGAAATTGGAAAAACGTATGTGTATGACTCACTTCAGAACTTCAATAGGTCAGAGAATGCTCCATGCCTCTGGTTTCTGTCCTTTTGAATGTCAGTGCATAATGGGTATGTAGGGAGCAGATAACTTGTCTCTTTAATCCTGGGGTCATAGTGTCAAGAGGAAGTGTTTTTGAGCAGTTATACCAGAGAACACATTGAAGGAGTCTTATTTATACCCAGACTTGATAAAAATGACAAAGTTCTGAAACTCAACCCTGAGACAAGTACTTTAACAGAATGAGACTTTTGGGGGAATACGGTAGTCTTCCCTTATCCTGAGAGATACATTCCAAGCCCCTAGTGGATACTTGAAACCACAGATGTTACCAAATACTGTGCATATTATGTTTAGTTCTAGATATGCATACCTATAATAAAATGTAATGTATACATTGGGCACAGTATGAGATTAACAATAACTAATGATAAAAAAGAGCAATTATAATAATAAATTGTAGTCAAAGTGATGTGAATGTGGTTTCTCTCTCTCTGTCTGTCTCTCTCTCTGTCTGTCTGTCTCTCTCTCTCTCTCTCTCAAAATATCTTATAATACTATACTCACCTATATTCTAACCACAGTGGACCACGGATAAATGATACCTTAGAAAGTGAGACCATGGCTGAATAAGGAGGACTTGTGCATTGTCATTGGATTAGTGTATTTAGTACGTAAGAGGAATATAAATAATATGTTACTAGAATAAGTACTTGACCAGTTATAACACATGGACTCAATATTTTCTGTCATTCCTCTTTCCTCTCCCCTAGAAGATGGGCTCTACAAGTATTGGGCCAGTGGGAAACAGAGTGATACACTGCCATTTTCTGGATCTAGGCTTTAAGAAACTGGCAATCTCCATTTACTGTATCTTCATATGTTTGTCCTTTGAGTCTAGCCACCCTGTTGTTAGGAGAGGCTGTGTATATATGTTCTCGCTGATGGCCCCAGGTGAGGTCCCAGCGGATAATCAATCTTGACCTCCAGAACCTGAGAAAGGCTTGAGATCAACTCACACCTCCAGTCTCCAAACCACCTCTTATGACACTATTTTGAGCAGGAGGTATGATGCATTCACTGAACTCTACCTGAACTGCATATTTCTTAGCAATTTATGATTATTGTTGTTTACAGCAGTAAGTTTGGGAGAGTTGTTGTACAGCAATAAATAACTGAAATCTACCATATAGAGCCCTAAGGAGCTCAGTGATGCCAACATTATGTGTTAAATGCTCAAAATTCTTTTGGTGGGATAAAGCAGTATGTAAGGTGAGTCAAATGTGATTTCCATTAAATAAAAAAGGGAAGTAAAATATAATGATATAAAATATCCTAAAGTTTGTGCTTACCTATAAGAGAAATTAGAGGAGGAAAGCCATCTACTGAAGAGAAGATGCATTTTTTTTCCCCAACAAGGAACAGAAAAGACAGAACTGATCTGGCAGAGGATTTCAGTATTCCAGAAATATTTTGTTCCATTTAGTTGTAAAGGAAAATAACCCACCTTTAATAGAAATTAGAAGGAAGAAAGACAATTGCTCCTACAGAGATTAAAAAATTGTCTACTACATTGTCAGAGAGGTAAGACTAGGTTCATCTTCAGAAGTGAAAACTATATCCAACTCTTCTCCTACAGGGAGTATCTGTAGGACCTTCCATAGCCAAGCAGCTAGTTAGACTGATAATAATTTAATAGTCTACTTGCAAAAGTAGTGAGCCAACTCTAGTAGTTGCTCTATTGGAATTCAACAGAACTCCTTGATATATTGATAATCACAATGTGACAAAACAGAATAGAGGACATACGCCTGCTGAGTACAAAACTCTTAAGGCATAATGGTGTCCAGGAACTGTTTTTTTTTTTGTTTGTTTGTTTTTTGTTTTTTATTCCAATTGACATTTCCCCCAATCTCCTTATACTTTAAGACATCAACACATTATACATAAAGCATTTAGGATGATTTTCCAACACATCTCATGATCAAATATATCTTGAGATGGGTTGAGGTTGACTGAGAACACTCATGAGATAACTCAGTTAACACCAGCATGCCCACCCTCCATATCAGTTGATTTATTTTTAACTAATACAATAATCATCTAGGAGTTACTAACCAAATGTCTTGAACTTTTGTGCCCCATATCAGGCTTCTCTTGAAATCTTCAGAAACAATAAGAGAATTGAGTGTTGATATAATTAATAACAGAAAAAGAGGGAGGCTGAGGCAGGAGAATTGTTTGAACCCGGGGGGACAGAGGCTGCAGTGGGCCAAGGTTGTGCCACTGCACTCCAGTCTGGGTGACAGAGTGAGACTCCGTCTCAGAAAAAAAAAAAAGAAAGAAAAAATAACATGCTCTGAAAGTGCAGTCTGGTGTCTGGAGTAGGTAGAGAGTTTAATCTCACACTTCCATGACAGCAACATGGTGAAGAAAAGTATTATTCAAAATAAAAGCGAAAATATTTTATCTTTTAGACAAAATAAGAAAATTGCAAGAGAATGTAAGAAAGTGTCACATTTCCGCTTATACTGTAATTCATGGAGGTCTCACAAAAATATTTGCACTTCAATTATTTATATCTGATTCTCCCTCCATTATAACTGTGGATTCTAATCTTTCTTCAGACTCAACATATTTAAACTGTCACTCTTGAGTTACTTTAATTCCTTGCCTCTCCTTTTGCCACTTGACCACCTGTTCTTGGAAGGGACCTCAGTCTGAAAGAAAATGGGATGCAAGATCCAGAGGAAATGACTAGTCTCAGAAAGGAGAGAGCCAAGGTCTTCCTTTTAACTATATGAAAGGAAAGAAGGAACAGTGTGAAAACAACATCCACCCTGTGAATTCCAGGGAGGAAAGACATAATAAGAATAAATGAGTAAATATATAGAATGCCGGATGATTACTATGAAGGAAAACAAAGCAGGGTAAGAGGAATGAAGAGTGATGGGGCTGAGTATGTACAGTGGTCATTGTTACTGTATGTAAGCAGTCAGGAAAAGTCTCTCTGAGAATGTGACCTAACAGAGAGATCTGAAGAGATTTACAAACGTAGCTACATGAAACAAGTGCATTTTACGTAGAGGGTCTAAGGCAGGAGCAGGCTCATGTTTTGTCAAATCAGCATCACTCAACATCTGGCACTTAGTGATAGGTGCATAATGAATACGTTTTGAAGAGATGAGTAATTAGAATCCTTCTAAGATTAACAAAATACCTACTCATAGAAATGTCTTGTATTTCCAGTTTAAAAATGTATCTAAATTATTTCTGTAGTTTATATATCCTATAATTTTTCAGCAAATGTTTACTCTCAGTTTTAGATCTCATTTTATCTTCAAGTTTTATCTTTTGAGTTTTACCTACATCCTTAACTCTAAGAAAACATCCAAATAGGGCCCAAGCATATTGCTATAGTCAAGCATTATATATTTACTATCTAAATGTTTAAAATTAGGTTTATAGTAGTTAATTACATTGACGTGTCCCTTTGAAAGCTATCTTTGCCCAGGAAACATTGGTCCATAGTTAATTGAGTCATTTTAAGGAAGCCCTCATGGTGCATTTGATACAAAGTCAGAGGATATGTGTGAATTTAGTTAAACCTATCCAGAGTGACAGCAAATGTCACATAATGTCACTTCTACCACAACAAATTCTGTGTCATTTGGATGGAAGTGCCCTAATGAGGGGAATAAAGCCACTCTTGCAGTCTTAGGAAAGTGGAGTTGCTATATATTCATATCTACTTCTCTATCCTCACTTAGTTCATACTGCTAATCATGGTTAGTTTTAAATGCAGCCCTATTTAATATATCATACAAAAACCTGAATAATATGAACCCTAGCTCTACATTATTTTCTTATCTTTTCCTTTAATCAGTCACATACATTCTTCATCTTCATCGTGCTGATTGTAGTTCCCAGATTTAGGAGGCCATTGCATGCCTCTGTGTTTATGGGTTTTTTGCACACACTCTACTGTAAAGAACCCCTCTCCATTATAATTAATTTTGTAAGACTGCATTGAATGTTAATTTCAAAGCTCTATTGCCCAATATAAAGTTGACTACTTTTTGTTTTGTACCTTTATAGCACCAAATACTCACTTCTAGTACTGACCCTATGTAATAATATTTTGTTGCAGATTATTATTTCTTCAGTTCACCCTTTTTATCTGTCTCTCCCTGCTGGACTAGGACCCTGTGAGAGGTAGGCCTTCATCTTATTTATCTTCAAACCCCTAGCACTAACGGAGTATCTGAAGAATGGTAGACATTTATGAATATTTTTGGTGAATATTTTGATCAATGAAGTCAGACACTTAACAATAGTTATCAATACTGAGGAGCTATAAAATAAATTCTAATTTTCACAAAACTCACCAAGGTATATAATACAAACTCTGCTTTACAATGAGAAAATAAGTCTTACTGATTCGTTGATTTAATCCATATCAGAATTAGTAACCTCTTTTCCATTACAATTGGTCCTTTAGAAACACATCTATGACTAGGCATGGTGATGCATGCCTATAATCCCAGAACTTTGGGAGGCCGAGGTGAGCAGATCACCTAGGGTCAGGAGTTCAAGACCAGCCTGACCAACATGGTGAAACCCCATCTCTACTAAAAAAAAATGCAAAAATTAGCAGGGCATGGCGATGCATGCCTGTAATCCCAGCTACTCGGGAGGCTGAGGCTTCAACAGCTACACCTGTGGATAAATCCTCTCTCACATTTCCTCCAACTCTTTATTTTACTCTTCAATTTCTTCTCTTTCTGTGCTAACACCCCTTTGTTTTAATCTCCTCTCCTTGATTATTTCAAAGTCTCAGATTTCAGCAATGTATTACTAATGCTTCAGTCTTGGCATCACTTTCTGGTTCAATATTCCAACAGCTGTCTCCTATTTCTAATCGTCTGCTTTCTTGCACAGGGCTGAGTCTTGCAGGCAGTCTGGACATCATGTTACAACAGCATACTGATAATACCCTTCTTATTTGGTAATGTTCAAGAAAAACATACTTACTTTTCTATGGTAATCAATCTTTCATGACTTTTATCAGTTATTTTTTTCATTTCCTGCACTTCAGTTAAAATCTTACTCCTTAGGAAAAAAAAGTAATATGTTTTTATATGTTATTACCTAATACATTTGTAATATTACAGTAAAGATGATTTATTTGATTGCATCTTCTTCTAGATACTATCTGTTATCTTATATTTTAATGTCTCTTTTGATTATTTTGTGATGTATTACTCTATCTCAAGTTCAATTTTTCTTGATTCCAAAGTCATTTTAGAATATTATATTGCCATTGCTTTTTGTCACACTAAGTCAAATTAAGGAATCTTCAATATATGGATCTCTACTTGAAAGAGTCTCATAGCAAAGTTTCCAAACTGTGTTCTCAGTGATATAAAACTCTATTTCTAAAGCAATATCTAAGTGCCTATGTTTTGTATCACAAATTTTATAGGATATTGATAACAACTCGAGTGCAATAACTCTAATAAGAACTATCTTGTTTTTAAGCAAAACAACATATATTTTTAAGCATACAGATATATAAAACTGCAGATATGTTTCAGTTGCATATAAGTCACTCACGGTATAAGTGGCCGTGGGTCACCCAGATACAAATTAAATTATGTGCTTTAAAACTATTGGAACAAAGGGCACTGCCATCTCTTCTCCCCCAGCCGGCTGAACAGAATGCCACTGCGCTGTGTTGGCCTTGGCTGGGCACCCGACTTTTAAAGCTTACGTGGTTAGCCCAGCGCTGTTGAGTGTCCCTCGCAACGAAGAGAGAAAAGCACTGAGGTTGTCAAGAGTGATTTCCACAGCCATTATGGCCGCTTCTGTCAGAAACGCTGCGGTGGACGCAGCCGTGTGACCTCGCAGAGCAGCGACCGCAGTCGATCCCTGGCGAGCTCCGTGGCCCTCGCCTGACTCCATCACTCCATCGTCGTCACCGCTCAGCGTTCTGTAGGCCGCGCAGGAGCGCGTCTGAATAGGAAGTGGTTTCATACATGGATGCGGCGTTTTGCCGCTGCCAGTAGTGTTTGGAGAGGTTCCAGCACAGCCCTCAATTCCTGGCTCCCAGAAGCAAGAGAACTCAAGTGAAGCAATGAAGGAAGAAGAAGGAGGTTGCTGGCCTTGGATATCATCATTTCTGGGGACAACTTTATCTGGACACTAATATTTCTGACTAGGAAAACTTCATGGCAAATGCAGAAGAGACAAAGATGTATCGTCCATGTTATCCACTATTTTCTGAGCACAGAAGAAAATGATCAAGACCCAGGAATAACTGACCCTGGAGAAGAAAATGATCAAGACCCAGAAATAACTGACCCTGGAGGATGTGGCTGTGGAATTCAGCTGGGAGGAGTGGCAGCTCCTGGAACACTGCTCAGAGGGACCTGTACCAGGATGTGATGGTGGAGAACTATAACCACTTAGTATCACTGGGGTATCAAACTAGCAAACCAGATGCACTCTCCAGGTTGGCACATGGACGAGAACCATGGATAACAGATGCTAAAATCCAGAAGAAAAATTGTCCAGGAATCAGGAAAGTAGACAGTCATCTGCAAGAGCGCTCTCCAAACCAATGATTTCTGAAGAGCGTGCAGCAATGCAGTGGAAAGAATGCATTTAGAAATATTGTACATCTCAGCAAGACACATTTTCCTCTAGCGCAAAATCGTAATACATTTGACATGTGCAGAAAAAAATTGAAATCAAAATTATGTTTAATCAACCAGAAAACATGGAATAAATAACCTTGAGTTTATTGGAGGTGAGAAAATCCTTCTACATGGTAAGTATGAACGTACGGATACCAAAACTAGATTTTCTGAAAATGCAAAATGGATCCATTCTAAATTCCAAGTCTTTAAGCATCAGAGGACTCAGAAAATTGAGAAACCCCATGCATTCATTGAATGTGAGCAAACCTTCCTCTGAAGTCTCAGCTCATTTACCACGAGAACATTCATATAGAAGAGAATCCTGGAAGTGGTCAATGTGAGAAATTGTCCAGAAGTGTCCTGTTCACTAAGCTTCTGAAAACTAATACAAGAGACAAAATCTGTATACCCAATGAATATAGAAAAGGCTCTGCTGTGAAGTGTAGTCTCATTGCACATCAATAAACTTACACAGAAGAGAAATCCTATATGTGCAGTGAGTGTGGAAAGGCCTTTACAATGAAGTGCTATCTAATTGCTCATTGGCAAACTTGTAGTGGAAAGAAACCTTATGTGTGCAATGAATGTGGAAAAGGTTTCACTGTGAAGATCAATCTCATTGTATATGGGTGAATTCATACAGAGGAGAAACCCTATATATGCAGTGAATGTAGAAAAGGCTTCACCATGAAGCACTACCTTGTTGTACATCAGCAAACCCATACTGGAGAGAGACCCCATATATGCAGTGAATGTGGAAAAGACTTTACCGTGAAGAGCAATCTCATTGTACATCAGCATACAGGAGAAAAATCTTGTATATGCAGCAAATGTGGAAAAGGCTTCACTGTCAAATGCACTCTCATTATACATCAGTGAACTCACACAGGAGAGAAATCTTATATATGCAGTTAATGTGGTAAAGGTTTCACCACAGAGTACACTCTTATTATATATCACCGAACTCATACAGGAGAAAACCCAATGAATGCAATGAATGTGGTAAAGCCTTCACCTAGAAAATATGGCTAATACAACATGAGAGATGTCATATGGGAAAGATTCCCTTTGCATAGACTGAGTGTGGAAAGTCCTATTCACACAAATACAGTCTCATTATCCACTGATAATTCACACAGGAGAGAAACCTTATGAGTGCAACGAATATGGAAAAGGCTTCACCACAAAGTACTCAATGTACATCAAACAATACATACAGGAGAGAGACCCTATGGATGCAGTGATTGTGAGAAAGCCTTCTTCTACTCATCAAACCTTGTCAAACATAAGAAGATGCACACAAGAGAAATGGGTAGAATCAGTCACGTTTAAAATTCCTATAATGAGAGTCACAGCTCCTTCCTTACAAGTGAACTTATGCAGAATGAAAACCCTACTCGTGCAGTGACTATGGAAATGCCTTTTGTGGCAACACAGACATCATTAAACATCAGTGTATTTCTAGCAAATCAGAACACAAACATGGTGCTGCCTGTTGTCAGATGTGTGCCCTCAGGAGGTAAAATAATTTGCCCTAGAGATAAACTTGATGAATACAGTAAATAAGGTAGTGCCTTTAGTGGTCTTTTACCTCACATTTTCTGTCAATGAAAACATGTTAAATAAACTATAATATATTCATGTGGGAAAAAAAAAAAAAAAAAAAAAAAAACATTGAAGTCTAAGAAGTAAGTCAATTGCAGACTCAAGTGTCAGTTGTTCTTAATGAATCCAAATAACAGAGGAAGGGCCCAGTTAGCATCCTTATGAAACTAGTAGTCCAATAAATTGTCAGGCAGGGCAGAGCAGTCAGGTAAAAGGACAACTGTGTTCTTAGCATTTAGGAGAAGTCTCAGAAAAGACATTTTGTGACAGATACACACTTGGAAAAGTGTGCTTGCTTTTCCATTTAGCTGTACTATACATAATTGGCTTTTTTTGTTGTTGTTGCTGTTGTTGTTAAAGGCAGCCCTTTTCTAGTCTCTGACTAGTTTGTCATAGACAGAATTATCTGACAAGGACATTTACTCTGAATGGTCTGAAAAACCTAGATAAGGACTTTGAAGCCCTAATTATTCTGAGCTAGTCCTCTATCCTCTGGAGCCTTGCTAACAGATATTGTAAACCATTAAGTGGTAGATGAGAGTGTGTGTGTGACCATGTGTTGTGTGTATCGTGTGTGTTTTCCTTTGTCCTTATTTTCTACAGGGGTCTTGATTATAAGAATTTAGAGGTTTTCGCTTTAATCAAACAACATTTTATAGATATCCTTGACAATTTTTTTCAGAAAAACAAATTTTTACCAACTTTTAATACACATATGGTTTATGTAGAGCATGCATTATGAAGAAAATCAGAACTTTTTTGACGCTGTACCAAAAAGTTAATGATTCACTCAGTACTTTCCAATTAGTTATTTTAAATTATGGAGACAGAATTTATGAATATAAAATGAATTTTCAGATTTTGAATAAAATATTTCTTGAAAATTATTATAGTGAGTAAACATTTATCACTGTAAACATAATTTTAGGTATTAAAGAAAAATATAAAAGCATAACTCTGTCAGTTTGTAAAGAAAGAAATAGTTTCCAGTTCATCAGTTTATTGCTTACTACTGTTCTCTGTGAAGTGATATACCAATGGAATCATTTTACAGAAGCAAACTACTCAAAAACAACTATGTGCTGAGGTTTCATATTTTGCAAATAAAAGTAATTTATGAATCAACTCATTTTATGGAAAGTCTATTTTTTTGCCAAGTATTTTCCACGGGCATACACAAGATTGACATGGTCACTGCTCTTATGGAAACCCAGATAATTAAATGAGATGTAAAGAGTACTATTATGGAGTTTTTCATAATGCCCCCAAACAAGTACTGAACTTATCCTATAGCATTACAATAAGATTCTCAGGAAAACAGTTTTGTTATATTTTATTTTTATTATGTTTGGTTATTACTGCTTTATTAGGTTTGGTTATTATTTTATCCCAATCCCATCTCAGTATATAATAAATAAAAGTAATAGCAGCAAAACAATAAATGATATAGAAGAAGTGAAAGGCAATATGAATGTTCTAGATAGAGAACAGTGTAGAAAAAAATAGAACAAAAATGGATATTCAAAACACTATAAGTAGTAATACATGATGGCAACTTATCATGAGAAGCAAAGTGTGAGGTTGTGATTACCTCGTAGTAGGTACTCACTGAAGATGTGCTGCTGTCCTTCAAGTCCTGGTGATGTAGGCTGAGGAGTTAAAAATATGAGTTTTGAGACAAAAATAAGTCAGACTCTCAAAGATATTCCAAACCATATGTCTTAGTCAAAATAGATTGTACTGAAGTAACATATAAAACCCCAATTCTTAAAAGATGAGCACACTAAAAATGTATCTCTCACATACACCTGTCCCCCACATACCTCAGAGTGCCCTTCCTTCTTATACCTATGCCATCTGGAATACAGGGCTTCAAGGTGGCCACAGAAGAGAAAGGAAGCTGGATGGTTGTGAGGTGTTTAAGTAGCCAAGCCTTGAAGTGGCTTGCCTTAGTTTCATGGCTTCTGTCCACCTTCTAGTCGTCAATACAATATTACTTCACTTGCTCCACATATTATTGCAAGAGAGGACTGCAAATGTATTCTCTATGCCCCCAAAATGTGGTGTGAACACCAAGCATTGTCTGCACCAAACCATGTTAGGTCTAAATGTTGCTATTAATAAAGTTGATGAATTATGTGCATTTATAATGAGACTAGCATGGTGAGGAACGGAAAATGCAGTCTAAAGACTAGAGAAACTCTTTTTGATATGATCCTCCAAATAAAGAGTTTAGTCACCCCATTTAGGAGTCTCTTGCTATAGGATAATTTAGTAAAAGCATTTATAAGTAATTTTTAGAATAATTAAAGTGATGTGAAGATGTTTATATGAGGACTAATGAAAAGTTTGAAATGATCAAATTAACAGAAGTATTAACTTGAAAATCTTTCTGGTACTAATAATTTCTTAGAGCAGTTGTCAAAGAAGAAATGGGCATTATTTCAATAAGCATAAATGATATATTTTACAAATCAGCCTCAGTATTTCATAGTAAAACTGTTTATTCTTCTTAGTTTTACCTTTGTACATTTCTTTTCAAAAGATACTATAAAGTTTTCTACAGGAAGCAAATTAATTTTAAATCAAGCTTATGTGGTTTAATGTAACCAATACCAAACAATATTTTTATGCTTACTAATGATTTTTCTTAATTGGACATGTATTGACACTGAATAAGGATGAATAAGGAGATGTATTTTCACATTTGACAGCGAAATTTATACATAACCACATCAAGGTCTGGCAAGAATGTGAGTCAGAACTAATATATTCTTCTAGGAGATTAATGACTGTATATAGTTTGGGGAATGTAGTATGAAAATGTACTATGTAATTATATCATAGCAATCCTACCCTTCAAAAATCTATCCTATAGAATTAAAAGCATCAGTATGTATGGCAATATGTATTAAGTTTGCAGTGGCAATGAAAGAATAATAATAATTGAGTTTAATAACCATCTTAATAAATTTTATTACGCATATACTGTGGAATAGGATACATCTAATAAAGATAATTATCCTTTTCTCTTTTGCTCCAGGAGGATATTCATTATGATGCAGGATGTTTCGCTCCTTAGCTCAGCTAAAATCTGGGTTCTTGTCTCATGACCCGGAAAAATTAGTCATGTGGACACTTTGAAAGGTGAGGAAAGCAGAATTTATTAAAAGAAAGCTCTCGGCAAAAAAAGAGGGCACGTGCTGACAGGCTCCCACTTCACAGATTGAATACCAGGCTGCCACACAGGAGCTGAAGAAGCCAGGCTCCTCCCCACTGCTTAAGGCACAAATCCCTGATGGTTCTATCCCATTCTCCCAGTGAGCAGGTGGGTCCTTAGTTTGAGCCAGTCCACATTGATTTATTTCCCTTACTCGCATGTGTTAAACTACAGAATTTTTCACCACGGGCATGTTTAGGCAAGCCTCCTGTGCACAATCACCCGGGCAGCATTTGGTTGTCTCCTGTCTCTGTCAATAGTTTATAGTGAAACATGAAAAGGGAGTTGCTGGGAACCTAAACAGTAGAATAGACCTTTATAAGTAACTTGATACAAATTTATGTGTGCCTATACATGATTAGAATTATATATTTATGATATAAATTGTAGAGGATGACATTATACTTGACTCTTAATACCTACTAATTTAAAAGGCTGAGATTGGGAGTGAAAAAGATAAAATGTGGCAAACCAAAAAAGGTGGCAACATTGTAGAAAACAGTATTTTATCCAGTGAACATGCAATACAAGATACAATCTATCATATTGTCTGAAATGTATTAATATGGTTAAGAACAAAATCTGGAATATTACATGTACAAATGAACATTTAGTTCTTTAGCTGACTGAGAGGTGGGAAGTATATATCTTGAAATGTTATTACTTTAATTTTTTCAACAATCAAGTACCATTATTTTCTTTAAAAATAAATCCATCAAATATTCATGAAAACAATTGTACACTATGATGCATGTTTGAAACTTTGTTTGTCTGTGCTTTTTATATACTCTCAGCGTGGGAACCTTGTTTTTGAAATACATTCTATTATTGCCCTGAAATATACTAGTATCATGGATTACACCCCACTGTTATTTAATACTAGCTCAGTGGTTGTCGTAATGACGAGGAGGTAAAAATTTGACTTTTCACAAAACTTTCAAAATGTTGACCCCCTCAACCCCCCATCAAAATCTGTCAAAATTGTTGCCTCCTTCAGATCCCTTTTTATATTCTGTCAGTAAATCTGTCAAAACCCAGTTTTTCTTATTCGTATGAATTTGCTGAAGACATTTCCCCAAGCATCTAGCTCTGAATTCTGTTAGATAAAAAATCGCCGATATGTGAACTCTGAGTAAAATACAGCAATTTTAAGTAATATTTTTTTTTGTTTTTTTTTTTAGTGAGAACCTATCATACAAAACATATATAGAGCAAAAGCTAAGGCTGTTAGGCTATCAAAACCTCTTCCTCTTTTTAGAAGCACTTTCCCCACTTAAATACTTTCACACCAGTGGCACAGTCCCTAAAATAAAGGACTTGAAGGCAATACTGACCTTGTGTGCTCCTGCTCAAAAGGACCTTCCTTTCTTGTAAATCTCAGAACTAAAAAATGCAAGAATGTCTGTCCCCAGTAATTCACGTTATAGAAGGATCATCTGTGCCTACAGGTGCCTGTGAGTTTACAGCATGCTTCAGATAGTGCGTTTTCAAAGGCCAGCTGCCTTCTATCAAGGCTTTGAAGAAAGGTTCTCAGAAACTGCCTGAGAGTAGTTTCCAGAAAATCTGTTAGTTATCAGCCCAAATAAACAATCTGATTTCTCAATTCTTATGCTGCTAGTTTTCAGAAAGCAACTAGTTAATTAACCTATCAAAACATCTGTTGAATAAAATTAGATAAAATAAAATGTACTTAGATGCTTCTAAAAATTGTGATATTCTGTTTCCAGGGTATATGTTTTCACCTCAACAAACAAATTTTGAGCTCATACAGTGGGAAAGAAATAGCCGAGTCCTTAAAAAGGAAAGGAAATAATACATTATCGATGAGTGCCTATGGTTCATAATATTAAAGTTTACCTGTAGTGACTTTTCCTACACATTTAAGAGATTTCTGCCAGGATCATTCCAAGGAATAAATCTAAGTGAATAATGCAGTTCCACCTTGTGCTCTGATTTACCCAGAAGCACACACGCACACAAACATACAAACATACACACATACAAATCATACACATTGAGTCTTACATACAGATGATTGTTCAAAAGAACAGAAGCAGAAAAAAAAAAATGAAAAAAGAGGCTTGAAAATCTAAGTTTAAATACAAAGGATTAACGATTTGTTAAATGAGCATATAATTGTATTTGTTACTGCTAATTGCCAGCCCCAGTATCTGATAAACTGATGAAGATAGGAGTAATTCAGTTCTTTAAGAGTTCAGTTACCCATAGTGATTTACATCCCAGGAACAGAAGAGTTTGACACAAAATGAAAAATAGCAGCGGCATGCCAAGCCAGGGTTAAAGGTACAAAAGATTGATATAGAGAAGATGATGAAATAGGGAAGAAGACAGCTATCCCAAGCCTGTGCTTGGTTTTTCTAGGTAGACATTCCATATGAACTTTCCTTTCATGAAAAAGTGAGATTGAAAATTATCTACTCTAGGTCATTATGTATTGATTTCTTATTTATCTCTATGTGATGAATTCATATGTGACAAACTGAAGTGAATGCAAATAATTAATGCAAGTTAAACAACAATCATTTTTATGTACTGCACATAATTTGGACTGATATTATTGCAACCCTATAAGAATAATTGTATCTACAAAATACCTTAGTGTGTTATTCCATTTATAATAATGAGCAGGAGGGTACTGAGTTTTCATCATGCTTAACATCTGTTTTAAACCTGTATGAAATCTAATTTAAAATAAAAACACAAAAGTTGGCTAACATTTTAAAAGGAAAATCTGCTGGTCTATCTCTGCAGTTCACCTGCCTTATAACTACAAATGTCTAGACTTTTGATACTTCTTGTATCGAATGTCTTGATAGTTCTTGTATATGCCTAACTATTCTTTATGTATGTACTGAACTTTGCTATTACAGAGTACTACATTAAACTGTCATCTTGCAGAGATCTATTACTTTTGACTAGTTTCTATCCATCTGCACATTACACATCACCCTCTACCACAGTGTATTGACAATCATGCCATGTTGAGGATAATCATAATTTAGAAAATGTTAATTATCATTTCTACTTCTAATCTAAAATGTCTCAGAGCCATGGTTGCACTGACACACACACACACACACACACACACACACACACACACACAAAGGTGAACACTAAAATATAACTACATTCTGTTCTGTAGACAAATGTAACATTTATTTAAAAAGAGAAATAAAATTTATTATAGAAAATCCTGGTTAGTCTCAAGACAACTCATGAGTGCCCTGTGAAATAATGTTGTGTACTAATCTTATCATATTTTCAGTGAAGAGCTTTCGTCTTCTTTTTATATCCTTAGAGCTCTCTTCTCCTATTGCTGAGGAAATGAAGAGTTGCTATCTTCTCCTCTCTTGCATACCATAGTTTGGGGAAGAAAATTCTGAGATACTGGGATATGAAGTGGAGATTAAGATGAAGGCCTGAAAATCACTGCAAAGAGAAGCAGATTAGTCTTCTTAAAAAGCTGTCCTCCCACTACTTCCTCCGTAATCCTCTTCCATTAAATAATGAACTGAATGACTGTGTTGGTAGTGAAAAAGTTCTTCAACAAATATTAATGAATAATTCCACTGGGCCAGGAGGTAGGCTAGATTCTAGAGTATGATGAATAATCAGTTAATCTCCAGGCAAAAAGAAGTTCTGCCAATTGTGCAAATAATGCAACATCACATATATTATGGCAGGTAAATTAACACAGTATATGGTAGAGAGGCAAACTACTGAGATAGTAGAGATTTATTCATAAGAGTTGATTTAGACTATACAGTATATGCCCTTCAAATGTAGATGAGACGAAAGACTTAAAATTAAATTTCTACTCCTGCCCTGTGCAAATTTTAAAAAGAAGAATATAATTATTTTCAAGTGTAACATGATAAATTATTTAGGGAAAAGTACTCTGTCACAAGAATTAGAAGTCAGCATTTACTTTTCCCAAAATTCCATTGAGGAGAATTATTCTAAATTTTCACTTTAAGTATGTGGTAGAAGGAAGAAATAGTGGGAGATACTTTGAGTAAGTAAAGTAAATGTTGCTGGAGCTGGGGGTGAGTTTAACTTACCCTGACACTAAAGAGAAGTTTAGGGAAGAGATGCTGGTCAGAAGTATTTTGTGATGAGATCTCTTGGTGGGGAAATTTTCATAGATTGCTAAATCAGGGTCAGATAAACAGAGTCCTGGAAGGGAAGCTCTGAAGCTACCCAGAAAACAGAAGATAGTCATGAGAAACATTTAGACTGGGATCTGGCTCTTTCTCTAGATTTTTAGAACACAAAAATCTGAGATACTTTGATGTGGTTGTGGAGGAGTGAATCAAGTTTGGAGGAGAATGTAATTTGATTAAAACAAAGGAACGTGACATATCATATGTCCATACACACACACACACACACACACACACATATATGTAAAATTTTATTTTATATAAGACAAGGTCTTGTTCTGTCACCCAGGCTGGAGTACAGGGACATGATCTTGGCTCACTGCAACCTCCATCTCACAGGTTCAAGTGATCCTCCTGCCTCAGCACCCCTGCCCAGTAGCTGAAACTATAGGTGTGTGCCACCTCACCCAGCTAGTTTTTGCATTTTTTGTTTTTCCATGTTGCCCAGGCTGGCCTTGAACTCTAGACTAAAGAGATTCACCTGCCTCAACCTCTCAAAGTGCTGGTATTTCAGGCATGAGTCACTGTGGCTGGCCCATATATTATAAATAATATTATAACTATAATAATTCTGTAAGATAATGACTGTTCTTAAGCATGAAAAAATAAAAGTGTGTTCCAGCATCTCAAAATGCTATTCCTCATATTTATTTTTACCTTGCAATTTGTAGGAAAAAGTCAAAGCCTTATATTTTACTGAAGGTATATATCTATTCATATAACACTGAAGAAAGGAATTCCCTTCAAGAAAACATCAGGAAACTTAGGCAAACTTGCAAATTATTTGATTGGATTGGTTAGGAGTACCGAGGAAAATACTGAGTATTAAAATTGACAGGAAATTCAATAGAATCAAGTGCAGCCTTCTTATATTTTACAGAAGAAACAAGAGAATAAGGGAGTCATATGTTATTAAGTAGACTGAAAGACTTGAACTCTATGTTCCCTGATTTGCATCCAGTGTTTAGTTCATTAACCCAAGCTACATCTTTGGGAGTAGGCATCATGGACACCTTACTCCTACAAGTCACTAGTTTCTAAATGGAATGAAAAGTGAGGCTAGAAACTAATCGTGTGAGAGTGGAAAGATTACTTCCAACAATACCAGAAGAGTGTCTCATAAAGTAACAGTAGAAAACTAAGCACCATTTCTATGGCTACCAATTATTCTCTGTTGATTTGGATTTGGTAGAGGCTTAAGTATATCAAGACTAAATTCATAATAACAAGCACAAGTTTGAGAGCTTCTGTGAAGGTACAGAAGATTGCCTGGTAGGAATTTTAAATTCAAAACAGACTATATGTTAATCATAAGCTGTCACCACAGCAGGTCACCATGAGTTTCTCAGAAATTACTGTAATATGACATTACATCAGATAATTCATCAAAGTCTCAATAATGGTGAACAAATTTGAGATTCAGCTAGTGTCTTACAGTTGATCAAACTAGAAAACGTTGAACCATGCTTAGGTCAATGTACCTGAGAATTTTATCTAAAACTACAGTACCACTTATTACTTTGTCATGATAGATAAACTTGGCAGGCTGACATTAGTCATCTTCAAGCCTAATTAGCATATATTTTCTCTCTTATCTAAGTATCTCCTTCCCAAAAAGAAGAGAGCTTCAAAATCTTGTATGACAATAATGGCACAATGGAGGGAAAGGGGTTAGGAAAAGAGACATAATGTAGCATTTTTTTTTCTATGTTATTGAAATTAAATAGAGTATTTTATGTTACAATGTTAATGGTAGTGATATTCTCATTGTTGCTTGGTGAGAATGGAGTAAGACTGAGTATATATTAAATGATTTTAAAGCTTCTCTCTAGGATTCTGGCTGTAAAATAATAATAATGGAAATAACACTTCTGACAAAGAAAATGATTCCCTTTTGAGAAAGTAAGACAAACAAACAAAAATTATTAAAGAAACGGGGGGGATATTTGACCTTTGAAAAAGGAAGCAACTATGACTGAGTACCAAGATACACATTTACACAATATCCCTTAGAGCACTCTCCAGTTCTTATGGTGGCATTTCAAATAGAGCTCAGAAAGAAAGCCTCGTCCTTACCTGTTTGAGGAGTAAATGAACAGAGTTCAAGACTGTCTGACCAGCTAACAATTAAAGGGAAAATCCCAGAACAGAGAACCAGTGAAGGAGGGTTTCAAAATCTTATATGACAATAATAGCACAAAAGAGGGTCTAGAAACATCTATATTGGATGGATTATTATTTTGCATTATTACAAAAATTAAGTAGACAAAGTGCTTTATGTTAAAATGTTTATTGTAGTCCCACAGGCAGTCAGTGGCAAAATAACTCATAAACACAGTAATAGAAAAAAAGAATTAAAATGTTATGCTAGAGAATCCCTTTTTAATGCAAAAGGAGGCAGTAATGGAGAAATGGGAACACAAAATAAATAGGATATATGTAAAACAGGTACAAAAATGTCAGATATAAATCCTACTGATTCAGTAATTACAACAACTACTGAATAATTACATATTGGTGAAATATTTCAATCAAAACCAGAAATTTTCAGAATAGAATTAAAAAAAATGGCCCAATTGCATGCACTGTAAAACAGACAGAGATATACTATAGATTCAGAGAAACAAATGAGATAGAAGAAAGAGGATGATAAAGATTGATACCAATCCTTCACAGATTCTTCCAAAAAATAGCAGAGAAGAGAGCACTTCCCATTTCATTCTTTGAGTCTCTGATGCAATAACCAGGAAAATATATATAAGAAATGATCACTAAAGACCAATATTCATTTTGAATATAAATGTGAAAGCTTAGTAGCATAAATAAAAAGCATTACACATCATGAATATTCACTGTTATGTTTTCTTCCAAGAGTGTAATAGTTTTAGTTCTTATATTTAGGTCTAGGATGCATTTTGAGTTAATTTTTGTATATGATGTGAGGTGGGGATCCTGGGATAAATCCTACTTTATATAGGATTTATAAGTTTAACATATAAAAGTCAATTCAATACATGATACATAATATTAAAAAGAAAAAAGAACAAAATTACATTATCATGTTGATTGGAAGAGAAAAAAACATTTGATAACATTTTATATCCCTCTCATGATTAAATGTTTAAAAACACTTAACAAGCAATAGAAATGAACTTCTTCGAAAGCATAATTGATATGCATATTTATAGAATTTAGCAGCTAGCATTGCATTTGATGGTGAAACACTGAAAGCTTTCCCTTTGAGATTAGGAAAAACACAAGGATTACTGTTTTTATTACTTCTGTTCAACATACTACAGGACCTAGAAAATGTAATTAAGCAAGAAAAAAATAAAAGGTACTTATGATGATAAAGAACATGAATCTATCTCTATTTGAATATGCTATTTTGCATATAGAAAATCCTAAAGGACACACACACACACACACACACACACACACACAAACCTGGAAAATAAATGAATTCAGTGAAGTTGTAGAATTCAAGATTAATATACAGAAATCCACTCTTTGTCCATATGCCACTAATAAATGACACATGAGTGAAATTAATAAAACAATGACCTTACAATAATATATGTATCCCCCAAATTCATATTTTGAACCCTAAATTCCCAACAAGATGATTTAAGAGGTAAGGCCTGTGGGAGGTAATTAAGTTATGAGAACTGAGCTCTCATAAATGGCAATAACGCCTTCATAAAAAGAGGAGACACAGGATCTCTCACTCTGTTCTTCACCGTGTGAGGTTACAATGAGAAATGGCCTTCCACAAACCAGAAAGAGGGCTCTCACTAGAATCAACTATGCTGATATTCTGATTTCTGACTTCCCAGCCTCTAGAAATGCAAGAAATAAATTACCATTGTTTAAGTCGATGATACTCTGTTATAGTGACCTAGACTAACTGAGACTCCAAACAGTGCAAGATTTGTGCCCAGAAACAAGATAACAGTTGACAGCAATTAAAGAAGACCTAAATAAGTGGTAAGGTATTTTATAGTCATAAATTATTTAAGAGAACACTAATATTGTTAATATGGGAACACTTTTCAGATTAATCCACAGTTTCAATATGATCCCTAAAACACACCTTTTAAATAAATATTGACAAATTAAATCTTAAATAAATATGAAAATGCAGACCAATGATAACTTGAATAAGAAGAAGAAAGTCATAGGACTCTTATCTCTGTTTTGAAATTTACTACAAAACTACAGTATGCAAATAAAGACATTGTAGTAGTGGTACTGGTATACATATAAACATACAGATCAATGGAATATAATCGAGTTCAGAAGTAAACCATTATGTTCATGTTCAATTGATAATTGGCATGCATGCCAGGGCTACTCAGTAGGGGAAAGAATAGTGTTTTCAACTAATGATTCTGGAGAAAATCAGCATCAACATGGAAAAGTGTGGTAGAGGATCCCCACCTCACATCATATAAAAAAATTAACTCAAAATGCATCCTAGACCTAAATATAAGAACTAAAACTATTACACTCTTGGAAGAAAACATAACAGTGAATATTCATGACCCTGGATTTGCCAGTGGTCTTTGATATAAAAGCAAAAGCACAAAAGCCAAAAGAAAAGCTAAATAAATTACTTTCGGAAATATTAAAAGACGACTTTGGAAAGACTTTGGAATGTCATAATAAGTGAGACGAATACTTATCTACAATTCTTCAGAAATACACTATAAAATATCTTGAAAGACTAATCTATGGTCCTTTTATTAACTTTCTTTCCTTACCTACTTTCTTTAACTTATTCTAATTAATCCTTTTCAAGCCTTTTACTCCAGTTTTTCTTTCCTCTGTTACCATCAACAATTTATATTGTTAAAGTCAATAGCCCTTTTCTCATTTATTATCTTGGTTGACTTGACAGCAACTTTCAACAACTTTAATGCTCCCTGCCTATGTATTGAAAGATTTTTAGTCTGGGCTCGAGTAATGCCACACTCTTCAAATCCTAACTGAATCACAGGATACTTCTTAGTTCTTTTGTAGACCCGCCTCCTTATATACCTCTCTAAATATGTAAAGGCAGAAGCTGAGTCCTAGTTTTTCACTTCAGGATTAGAAGGAATATTTGTTTTCCCGCTTAAAAAATGTTCAGAACATATTGCCAGTCAGTTTTTTATACTGCTTAAAACACTAACCTTACCTAGGCGCAGGGAACCCTCTGCCAGGTCCCATCTCTAACAAGAAGGTCCTTTTGTGAAAATTTGTAATAATATTTTTGTAAGTCTATCAATATGCAATCTACTGAGGATTTTTTTTTTCTTTTCTTTTCTTTTTTTTTTTTTTTTTGAGACTGAGTCTTGCTCTGTCACCCAGGCTGGACTGAGATGGTGTGATCTCAGCTCACTGCAAGCTTCACCTCCCCGGTTCACGCCATTCTCCTGCTTCAGCCTCCCGAGTAGCTGGGATTACAGGCACCTGTCACCATGCCTGGCTAATATTTTGTATTTTTAGTAGAGACAGGGTTTCACTGTGTTAGCCAGGATGGTCTAGATCTCCTGATCTCGTGATCCACCCACCTCGGCCTCCCAAAGTGCTGGGATTACAGGGGTGAGCCACCGCGCCCAGCCCTAATTTTAGTTCTTTAAGGAATCTCCACACTTTTCCATAGTGGTTGTACTAGTTTACATTCCCATTAGCAGTGTAGAAGTGTTTCCTGTTCACCACATCCCTGCCAACAACTATTATTTTTTGATTTTTTGATTATGGACATTCTTGCAGGAATAAGGTGGTATTGTATTGTGGTTTTGATTTTCATTTCCCTGATCATTACTGATGCTGAGGATTTTTCATATGTCTGTTGGCCATTTGTATATCTTATTTTGAGAATTTTCTATTCTTGTGCTTAACCCACTTTTGGATGGGCTTTTTATTTTCTTGATACTTTATTTGAGTTCATTGTAGATTCTGGATATTAGTCCTTTGTCAGATGTATAGATTGTGAATATTTTCTCCCATTCTATGGGTTGTCTGTTCATTCTGCTGACTGTTCCTTTTGATGTGCAAAAGCTCTCTTAGTTTAATTAAGTCCAAGCTATTTATCTTTGTTTTTACTGCATTTGCTTTTGAGTTCTTGATCATAAAATCTTTGCCTAAGCCAATGTCTGGAAAGACTTTTTTCAATGTTATCTTCTAGTATTTTTATAGTTTCAGGTCTTAGATTTAAGTCCTTGATCCATCTTGAGTTGATTTAGTATAAAGTGAGAGATGAGAAACCAATTTCATTCTCCTACATGTGGCTTGCCAATTATTTCAGCACCATTTGTTGCTTATGGTGTATTTTCCCCACTTTATGTTTTTGTTTGCTTTGTCAAAGATCAGTTGGCTGTAAGTATTTGGGTTTATTTCTGGGTTCACTATTCTGTTCCATTGATCTCTGTCCCTGTTTTTATACTAGTACCATGCTATTTGGTGACTATGGCCTTATACAATAGTTTGAAATCTGGTAATGTGATGCCTCCAGATTTGTTCTTTTTGCTTAGTCTTGCTTTGGCTATGCAGTTTTTTTTTTTTTTTTTTTTTTTT
>NW_016805195.1:1007564-1013039 GCF_001698545.2 Rhinopithecus bieti | reverse complement strand
TTTTTTTTTTTTTTTTTTTTTTTTTTTTTTTAATGTTTGGTAGAGTTCTGCTGTGAATCCGTCTGGTCCTGGACTTGTTTTTGTTGTTAATTTTTTTTATTATCATTTCAATCTCACTGCTTGCTATTCGTCTGTTCAGGGTATCTAGTTCTTTCAGATTTAAACTAGGATGGTTTTATCTTCCCAGGAATTTATCCATCTCTTCCAGGTTTTCTAGTTTATGTGCATAAAGGTGTTCACAGTAGCCTTAAATGATCTTTTGTATTTCTGTGTCAGTTTTAATATCTCCTGTTTCATTTCTGCTTGAGCTAATTTGGATTTTCTGTCTTCTTTTCCTGATTAATCCTGCTAATGATCTATCAATTTTATCTTTTCAAAGAATCAGCTTTTTGTTTCATTTATATTTTGTGTTTGTTTGTTTCAATTTCTTTTAATTCTGCTCTCAACTTCGTTATTTCCTTTCTTCTGCTAGGTTTAGGTTTGGTTTGTTCTTGTTTTTCTAATTCCTTGAGGTGTGACCTTAGATTGCCTGTTTGTGCTTTTTCAGATTTTTTAATGTAAGCGTTTAAGGCTATGAACCTTCATCTGAGCTCTGCCTTTGCTCTATCCCAGAGGTTTTCATAAGTTATGTCACTATCGTCATTCAGTTCAAAGAATTTTTAAATTTCCATCTTGATTTCAGTTTTGACCCAATGATCATTCAGGAGCAGGCTATTTACTTTCCATGTATTTGCATGGTTTTGCAGGTTCCTTTTGGAGTTGATAGTGTTTTATTCTACTCTGAGAGAGTGCTTGATATAATTTTAATTTTCTTAAATTTATTAAGGCTCGTTTTGTAGCCTATCATATGGTCTATCTTGGAGAAAGTTCCGTGTACTGTTGTGTAGAATGTATATTCTGCGGCTGTTGGTTGGAATGTTCTGCATGTATTTGTTAAGTCCAGTTGTTCCAGGGTATAGTTTACATCCATTGTGTCTTTGTTGATTTTTTGTCTTGATGACCTGTCTAGTGCTTCAGTGGAAGCAATACTGAAGTCCACCCCATTATCGTGTTGCTGTGTATCTTATTTCTTAGGTCTATTAGTAATTGTTTTATAAATGTGGGAGCTCCAGTGTTAGGTGCATATATATTTAGGATTGTAATATTTTCCTGATGAACAAGGCCTTTTATCATTATATAATGTCCCTTTTTGTATTTTTATTAACTGCTGTTGCTTTAATGTTTCTTTTGTCTAATATAAGAACAGCTACTTCTGCTCACTTTTGGTGTCCATTTGCATGGAATGTCTTTTTCCACCCTTTTCCCTTAAGTTTATAGGACTCCTTATGTGTTAGGTGAGTATCCTGAAGGCAGCAGATAGTTGTTTGGTGAATTCTTATGCATTTTGCAATTCTGTATCTTTTAAGTGGAGCATTTAGTCCACTTACATTCAACGTTAGTATTGAGATGTGAGGTACCATTCCATTCATCATGCTATTTGTTGCCTGTATACCTTGTTTTTCTGTTTTTTGAGGTTTTTGAGTTGTATTTGTATTTTATAGGTCCTGTGAGATTTATGCTTTAAAGAGATTCAATTTTGATGTGTTTCCAGGATTTCTTTCAATATTTAGAGCTCCTTTTAGCAGTTCTCATAGTGCTGGCTTGGTAGAGGCGAATTCTCTCAGCATTTGTTTGTCTGAAAAAGACTATATCTTTCGTTCATTTATGAAGTTTAGTTTTGCTAGATAAAAAAAATTTGGCTGATAATTATTTTGTTTGAGGAGGATGAAGATAGGGCCTCAATCCCTTCTAGCTTATACAATTTCTGCTGAGAAATCAGCTGTTAATCTGATAGGTTTTCTCTTATAGGTTGCCTAGTGCTTTTGCCTCACAGCTCTTAAAATTTCTTTCTTCATCTTAACTTTATTTTTTTATTTTTTTTGAGATGGAGTCTCGCTCTGTCATTCAGGCTGGAGTGCAGTGGTGCAATCTCTGCTCACTGCAAGCTCCATCTCCCGGGTTCACGCCATTCTCCTGCCTCAGCCTCCTGAGTAGCTGGCACTACAGGCGATCACCACCACACCTGGCTAATGTTTTGTATTTTTAGTGGAGACGGGGTTTCACTGTGTTAGCCAGGATGGTCTCAATCTCCTGACCTCGTGATCTGCCTGCCTAGGCCTCCCAAAGTGCTGGGATTACAGGCATGAGCCACCGCGCCCAGCCTCATCTTAACTTTAGATAACCTGATGACAGTGTGTCCAGGTGATGATTGTTTTGCAATTAATTTCTCAGGTGTTTTTTGAACTTCTGGTTTTTGGATGTCTAGGTCTCTAGCTGGGCCAAGGGAGTTTTCCTCAATTATTCCCCAAATATGTTTTCAAAATTTTAGATTTCTCTTTTTCCTCAGGACTACCGATTATTCTGAGGTTTGGTCATTTAACATGATCCCAGAATTTCTGGATGCTTTGTTCATATTTTCTTATTCTTTTTCTTTGCCTTTGTTTGATTGGGTTGATACAAAGACCTTGTCTTTGATCTCTGAAGTTCTTTCTTCTGCTGGTTCGATTCCATTGCTGAGACATTCCAGAGCGTTTTTTATTTCTATAAGTGTGATCATTTTTCCCTGAAGTTTTGATTGTTTTTTATTTAGGCTATATATTTCATTGAATGTTTCTCCCTTCACTTCCCACATCTTTTTTTTTTTTTTTTTTTTTTTTTTTTTTTTTTTTTTTTCAATTTCCTTAGATTGGGCTTTGCCTTCCCCTGGTGCCTCCCTGATTACCTTAATGACTAACCTTCTGAATTCTTTTCAGGTAAATCAGGGATTTCTTCTTGGTTTGGAGCCATTGCTGGTGAGCTAGTGTAATTTTGGGAGGGTGTTAAATAATCTTGTTGTGTCATATCACCAGAGGTAGGCTCTGTCAGAGGGAAGGTCTAGGTCTCAAGGCTGTTGTTCAGGTTCTTTTGTCTTATGGGGTGTTCCCTTGATGTAGTACTCTCTCCCTTTTCCTAGGGATGTGGCTTCCCGAGGGCCAAGATGTAATGATTGTTATCTCTCTTCTGGATTTAGTTACTCAGCAAGTCTACCAGGCTCCAGGCTGGTACTGGAGGTTGTCTACAGAGTCCTATAATTTAAATCATCTGTGGGTCTCTCAGCCATGGATACCAGCACCTGCTCCAGTAGAGGCGGCAGGGGGTAAGACGGACTCTGCGAGGGTCCTTAGCTTGGATGGCTTAATGCACTATTTTTGTGCTGGTTGGCCTCCTGCAGGGAAGTGGCGCTTTCAAGACAGCATCAACTGTGACAGTATGGGGAAGGCCAGGCAGTGGGCAGGGCCCTAGGACTCCCAAGAATAAATGTCCTTTGTCTTCAGTTACCAGAGTGGATAGGGAAGGACCAAGAGGGGCAGGGCGAGGCATGTCTGACCTCAGACTCTCCTTGGGCGGATCTTGCTGTGGCTGCTGTGGGGGATGGGGATGAGGTTCCCAGGTCAATGGAGTTATGTTCCTAGGAGAATTATGACTGTCTTTGCTGTGTCATGCAGGTTGTCAGGGAAGTGGGATAAAGCTGGCAGTCACAGGCCTCACTCAGCTCCCATGCAATCTGAAGGGCTGGTCTCACTCCCACCGTGTCCCCCAAGACAGCAGTAAGTCTGTTTCCAGACAGTGGCTGAGCAGGGCTGAGAACTTGAGCCAGGCTACCCTCCTCCCAGCTGCGAAAGCACTTAGGACTTTCACTCTTCCGCCGCCTGTGGAGTCTACATACCAGATTCAGGCCGTCCCCAGAGTTCTGGCCAGGAGACTTCTCAACCAGTTCAAATAGTTAACAAAGTTCAGCTGGAGGTTTCTTTCTCCCTGTGGCCTTTTCTCAGTGCCTCTGACTGTCCTCCCCAAGGACCCCTGTGAGGCAGGGCAGAAATGGCTTGCTAGGGGACCCAGCACACTCGCAGGGCTTTTCCCCATGCTTCCTCTACCCTTGTATTTCACTCTGTTCTCTAAACTGACTTAGCTCCAGGTAAGGTCAGAATCTTCTCCCATAATCTAGGTGTTCAGGTCCCCCAGTGGGGGTGTGTGTTCCAGGGTGGATGAGTTCCCTTTCCTGCCTCCATAGGTTGGGCATACACAGTATTTGGTGTATCTCCTGAGTCCTGCAGGAGCAATTCGCTTTCTTCAGAGGATCTGTGGGTTCTCTTGGTTTTCCTAATGTATTCTGGAGCAGAAGTTCATGATGCAAGCCTCCACACGCTGCTCTGTCTTGTCTGAGTGGGAGCTGCAATCTAGTCCTGCCTCCCATCCACCATAGTGATTCCCTCTCTCCTGAGGTTATTGAAATTGAGATTAATAAACCCATTCAAATATTAGCAGTATGTTAGAATATGTCCACTGAGAGAGAATATGACAACACAATACAAATCTTCCCATACTTGGGGTTAAAAGCATAATGTATACGGTGATATTTTAACATCTGTGCATATTACGGTTACTTTGCAGCATAATTTAGTTAATTGCATTAAGTATTTCTGTTTTCATTATTGATAAAGTGTATGTAGAGTATGAAGCATAATAAAATACAGGCTTACTTATACTTTGTCTCCGAAATTTATTTTTCCAGGTAATCAATATCCTTATAGCCTCAATAAAGTTGAGTTTAAAATATAAAACAATATGAACAAATGGTCTCTTCTCAGCATATGTCAAAAAAGCTTTTTTTTTTTTTTTTTTTACTTTAATGGTTTAATTTAAGGTTATACAATCCTACCGTTGTTTATACCTTATATTGCAAATTGGTATACTAGATCTCTGTTGCTGTCAGGTCTTCTTAAGCTGAATTTCTTTACATAAATTAAGTGGATTCTACATTCAACTCAGACATCACATGTAGATACTGACTAAGCTTCATTTGTTTCCCAATAAGCACACAAAAATAAATATAAATGAATAAGTTGATCAGTTTGAATGAATAATATCCTTAATTAAATCTTGGCTCATTTTCACATAAGTGGTTAGGATTTGATGTTATATGTGCAGGTGATTTTTATAGAGGCTCAATTTGTTTTAGTAAGTTTGACAAATAAAAGAGTTCTGTTTTGGCCATTTATATTCAATATGAAAAATGTTCAATATGTTTAATAAATAACTTTACCAAACATACCTAGATCAATTAAAACATCACATTGTGTGAGAATAAATCCCACAAAGAATATAAAAAATATTTATAATGCAATATTACTTTCAATGTAGAAACCATCACTGAGTAAAATATACATTATATTTCATAATACAAAATTTTTCTTAAAACTATTCACTTAATAGTATGCTTAATTTTATGATCATATTTAGGTAAACTTTCATCTATGTGACTGTGTACTTTAATTTGGAACAATAGAAACTTAGCTATTAAATGCATTTGACTAGTAACACATCTAATTGATTAAGTGAGTTTGAATTTCAAAATTACTGATTTAACTGGCTTTTTTTTTTTTTTTTTTTTTTTTT
>NW_016805195.1:993650-1006967 GCF_001698545.2 Rhinopithecus bieti | reverse complement strand
TTTCTTTTTTCTTTTAATTTTATAATACTGTAGTCAAGACCAAGAGAAGTTACGTAACTTATCCAAGTTACAAGACTGTTTAATAACTGAAAGGAGATCAGAATTCAAGACCTTTGCCATCATGTTTGGTTATCCTTCAGTTGTGCTAGTCTTCTTTTTGCCTTACAACCAATGTTAAGTTGAAAGAATTCTCCAAAATATACCTACATAAGATGTTCTCTAAAGTACTGTCTAATTGCTATTATTGGCATTACCATTTTAAATATGGTGGATCTTTGGGCTTTAGGGATAATAATATGAAGTGTGAGAAGTTCTATTACGCAGACTCTTAGAATATTTTATTTATTCATGAAGATTATTGTGTTATGAGAACTAGCTTAGGTATACAACTTACCAAATTTAAGAGGGTGCATTTTGAACCATATAAGTGCGAGAAGTCATCAGTCCCATTGTGAATGGTACAATCTATTTATCTAAGAGTATTATTTTGTTTAGAGAGAGATCCCATGATCCCTACAACTTTAATCTCAAATTTGGAGAAGCTGTGAAAGTATTACCCAGTCTTCTCACTATAAGCCTTAACATCTTATTACAGTCAGAAATACATCTGTATACCACAGGTGTTGTCTTCCTCTTGTTCTTCACCAATAGGTCAGATAAATAACAGAAGTGTATAATTATACATGTTAACTGTTTAAAGATTTTTCAAAACAAAGGCTATTGATTTCAAGGTGGTTTAACAGATACCAAAATAACAAAATTTCCTATTTCTGAAGACAATGGAAATGTCTCAAGAAAATCAGCCTCAACACTGTCATCATAGTAACCTACGAAGTCTCTCTGATGTGATAGTTGCTCATCTTTCCACACCCGCTTTCCACTACACTGCAGCTTTCTCACCCAGCTCCAGCCACAAGGTCTCTTTTTAGCTCCTGAGAAGCATCTCATTTTTCCTATCTTAGAACATTCTATTTTCTCTCCTTGCCTTTCACATGGCTAAATCCTGTTCATCTATTGAATAGCAGCTTAAATGTCACTTTTACAGAAAGTCTAAATTAAATCTTCTTTTTATTATATTTCATATTACATGCATGTTTTATTCGTGGAATTTGCACATATATTTTATTAATTTACTCATGGCAAAAGATAAAATTTTAACAAATTTTAAGACATTGACTTTTTTGTTTGTGATTCATGAATTGGGCAGCATCTCATTTTATAAAATAGAATAGGTGCTCTGTTTAAGCAGAGAAAGTGGGCATTATAGGTAAAGAAAAAGATGAAGAAAGTGGAAAACAGGACAAAAGTGGATTGGTCATTTCAGAGCTACTTTCCTTATAGAGTTAAAAATGAGGGGACTTCTAGGCCGGGCGGGCGGTGGCACTCGTAATTCCCCAGCACTGGAGGCTGAGACGGGGCGGATTCACGAGGTCAGGAGATTGAGACCATCCTGGCAAACACAGTGAAACCCCGCCTACTAAAAAATACAAAAATATAGCCGGGTGAGGTTGCGGAGCGCCTGTAGTCCCAGCCTACTCTGAGGCGAGGCCAGATAATGATTGAACCCGGGGGGAGGCGGATCTTCAGGAGCGAGATCCGGCCCACTGCACTCCAGCCCAGCACAGAGCGAACCAAAAAAAAAAAAAAAAAAAAAGGGGGACTTCTTATCACCTGGATCTAATTAAACTGGGCCCTTTTCAACAGGTTGCTGCAAATCTCCTGTTTTTAGGAAAAGCCTGGCTTCTTTTACAGTTGTTTGATTGGCCAGGCACAGTGGCTCAAGATTGTAATCCCAGAACTATGGGAGGCCAAGGCGGGTGGATCACGAGGTCAGGAGTTAGAGACCAGCCTGGCCAACACAATGAAACTCTGTCTCTACTAAAAATACAACAAAAGTAGCCGGGCCTGGTGGTAGGCACCTGTGATCTCAGCTACTTGGGAGGCTGAGGCGGGAGAATCGCTTGAACCTGGGAGGTGGAGGTTGCAGTGAGCCAAGATTGTGCCACTGAATTCCAGCCTGGGCGACAGAGCTAGACTCAGTCTTAAATAAATAAATAAATAAATAAATAAATAAATAAATAAGGTTGTCTGATTATGTGGTACCTAGCATGACTGACTCCATTCGGGTTTTCCTGGTCTGTTGGAGCCTAGTGCAAGTGCTTAGTCCAAAACAATCACCTCCTATAAATTATACTTAACACTCATAAAAATTATTTAATATTTCTCTTTTTCACAGACTATAAGTACTAAGATGGCTTGAGATAGATATCTTTTTTTACCATTCATATGAAGATTTTACACTTGGTAGCATACACTCAATTTTGCTGTTCTGTGAAATGAAATATGACTATATCCAATAATGGATTTTGAAATGTGTATCTCTGTTACTTCTCCCTCTAACTTCTAAAATTTCCCCAATGCCTTGACTCCGGTCCACCTGCTTAGTAAAACAATGTTATGTCTTTTGTCCAAATATATGCCAAATCTCATACCAAATTGTGTCCTCTGAAATGAGCCACTTCACACAGTAAAAACCACTTAACAGTTAGACGATTCCTATTTGTATTTGTTTACTTATACTTTAATTATACATTATATTTTAAAAAAAGGAAGTATATGAATACTTTGTGAGTAGTTTATAGTATGAAAATACATTCTCTTTTGTTTCCTACATTTGCTATGTCAAGGTTCAATTTATTTGATTAATTCTTTTAATCAAATAAACTATATAAAATTGAAGAGTTTATGAATCTAAGTATGAACAGATGCCCAATAATAAATTAACATGTCATCTTCTGGAAAATTTTAATCCACACTGATTATCTCTAAAAAACACAATAGATTATTTAGTGTTATAGCAATACACTAGAAATAAAAGACACAGGCGGGGCGTGGCGGCTCACGCCTGTAATCTCAGCACTTTGGGAGGCCGCGGTAGGTGGATCACCACCTGCAGTCAGGAGTTCAAGACCAACTTGACCACCATGGAGAAACCCTGTCTCTACTAACAATACAAAAACATTTCCTGGGTGTGGTGGTGTGTGCCTGTAATCCCAGTTACTCTGGAGGCTGATGCAGGATAATGACTTGAACCTGGGAGGCGGAGGTTGCAGTGAGCCGAGATCGCGACATTGCAATCCAGCCTAGGTGACAAGAGAAACTCCAACTCAAAAAGAAAGAAAGAAAGAAAGAAAAGGTACAATATTTTACTTTCATTAAACCTAGGTTTCTTGTTAAAAGCAGCTAATTTTGCTGTAAGACAAGGTAAGAAAGCAAGTTGCTTACAGACTAGAACATGTACAAAATGGAATTTGCTTCTGTCCTTTTTTTGAAGTGAGACAAAATTTCCAGATTTTACTTCTTTAAAATATATTATTCATAAAATTAGAGAAGTTTTCAAACACTTTTCAAAACATGAAAGAAAAGTTATTTGCCATCTTCATCAGAAAACAGTCTTGATTTAGGATGAGGAAATATAATTAGCCATTCCATTCATCAGTATTTCCTATCCTTTTAAAAAAGGTACTGTCCTTAATTCTACAAAAAGATATTGTCTTTAATTCTACAAAATATGCAAGGTCTGTAGAGTAGACATCCACAATGATGTGTGGATCCTCCTTTTGAATTTCTTTTAATTTGTAAGGTCTTTATTATGCTGTCCAAGATGAAATAAAAGGATATTTAATGTAAACATTATTACCTGTCAAAAACTATGCAGTATTTCTTTTGATTTATGCAAAATATTTGTCAAAAAATGTTTGTCCAAGGTAAAAGAAATAAGAGAAGGGGAAAGGAGAGGGAAGCAACTATCAAACCAAATATATAGTGAGTTTAAGACAACTAGAGTTTAATCAAAAGAGGACATTGAATCCTATTTACTTTTTTCAATATAGCTTCCTTCATTTCTAATTATCCCTTTCTTCCCAGGTATTTTTACCTGGTAACTGAAAGCTATGCTGTTAGATTTCTCTCTTTCTCATCAGACATTGGGTAATATAGTTCTTGTTAGTTTAAGGCTGCCACGATATTTCCCCCTGGGGAGAAGATACCATTTTCAATCCAGAAGGTTAGCAGAATGTGAAATCATATTTGATTACTGTTCTTATATTTCATCCTGGTTCACTTAGTATAGGATATTGTATTTGTGAATTACCTGTCATCCAAGGCTTCCTGGTGTGTTTGTAATGGCAAATGAACTATAAGCTAAGAATTTTCTATAATGTGAATGTAAAGCTGTTTATTATGTGATCCACAATGATTGCATTGGTATATTAGCTAAGAAAGGAATTGTGTATATTAAGTCATTTTACAGTCACATTATTTTTGCTATGCCATCCCCTTATCCACTCCAAACAAAATGTAAAGTAAGAATACAGATCATATTCATTGGTAATTCAGATAAGATCCTCAACATTACATAAAATTATTGGCCTTAAGGTGGTAGAAAAGTAGACTAAAACTATGCATTTTCAGTTTATTTTAGCTGTACAGATAACTTATTAACAGAAGAAAAGTAAACAATTAGAGAATCTTAGAGAATCTCTTATTGTAACTGATTCCTACACATGACTTAAAAATTCTTTTTAATAATTTCCATTTTAGTAATTATTGAAAGAAAGCCAAATTATATTAATTTCTGTTTCACCTGGTTATATGTGAAACATCAGAATTGCAGCCTATTAAAACACCATTTCGTTCTCCAGAGATTAGAATCTTGATATCTCAAAGGGTAAATTTAGCCCTTTGTATATATTCATGGTAAAGTAATACTGAGAGCTAATTTAGCATTACTGTGTTATAGCAATCAAAATATCCCGTGTTTTTAACATTATAAGCAATAAAAGTCATTTAACACTAATCAAATGAATAGAAAACTATGACAGAAAAGAACACCAAAATTATTTGAATATCTCCAATATTTTACAAGTCAAAGTATATGTGGTCTAAAGAGGAAATAATCATGTGTATTCTCCAGACTTCCAGACTTTAAGTACTCGTCTGATATATTTTCATTTTTTGAGGAACAAATTCCTTTCTCTCTCTCTTTTTTCCCCTCCTCCATTCCTTCTTTCCTCCCTTCTTGTCCTTCTCCCTTTCTTCCTTTTTTCCTCTTTTCACAGGCAGATGAGAAATTTTGAAAGATATGCAGCAACCTAGTGTAATGATATATGTATGATTAACATTGAAGTGATTATATCGTATATATACATATATGATGAATATTGAAGTGATTTTATATAGAGAGAGAGAAAGAGAGAAACTATAAACAACTGAAGATATAGCAGACTTCAGCCTAACCTAGATATAAGTTACATGCCATTGAAAAACAAAAATGTGTTCAATTTAAAGCACAGCTCCGTATCATTATATTAAAAACCACTTTACTGCCTCATTTCACTGAGTAAACCTTACAGCTAAGCAAGAATAAAACCTTCTCTCCTTAAACTGGCATCTTTATTCCCTTGAGGTTTGAATTCTATTTGCTCCTCTGGAGGATTTTATTTTATTTTATTTTATTTTATTTTATTTTATTTATTTATTTATTTTTTGAGACCAAGTCTCACTCTTGTTCCCCAGGCTAGAGTGCAATGGCGCGATCTCAGCTCACGGCAACCTCCGCCTCCCGGGTTCAAGTGATTCCCCCTGGAGGATTTTAATAGTTAAAATTCATATTTAGTGCTGTTATCAATTAATTGTAATATTCAAGAACATTAAGAGTTAAAGATGAACTTGTAAAATAATTAAAAAAATTGAAACAACATATTTTCTGATATGACAGCAATTCTTACTCTAACTGTAAAATTTACAATTCTTTTTTAATTTTATCAATTGAAGTAATGCATTTTACACTCATTTAGGACTACCCTACTATATGGCAGGCAAAGTGCTAATGTCATCAGCTCTGAAAGCATAGGAGAGATGAAGACAGAAATCCAAATCAATGACTGTGAACAGTNTTAGTGCTGTTATCAATTAATTGTAATATTCAAGAACATTAAGAGTTAAAGATGAACTTGTAAAATAATTAAAAAAATTGAAACAACATATTTTCTGATATGACAGCAATTCTTACTCTAACTGTAAAATTTACAATTCTTTTTTAATTTTTATCAATTGAAGTAATGCATTTTACACTCATTTAGGACTACCCTACTATATGGCAGGCAAAGTGCTAATGTCATCAGCTCTGAAAGCATAGGAGAGAGGAAGACAGAAATCCAAATCAATGACTGTGAACAGTATGGTAATTGCTTGATAGAAATATGTAAAGAATGCTAAGAAAAAATATTATGGAGGATAAATGAAACCAGATTGATTTTTTTTTTTTTTTTTTTTTTTTTAGAGGGACTCACTCTGTCACCTAGGCTGGAGTGCAGTGGTGCAGTGGTGCAATCTCTGCTCACTGCAACCTCTGCCTTCCAGGTTCAAGCAATTCCTCTGACTCAACCTCCTGCGTAGCTGGGATTACAGGTGCCTGCCACCACGCCTGACTAACTTTTTGTATTTTTAGTAGAGACAGGGTTTCACCGTATTAGCCAGTATGGTCTCGATCTCCTGACCTCGTGCCTCAGCTTCCCAAAGTACTGGGATTACAGGCGTGAGCCACCATGCCCAGCCAGGCTAATCTCTTAAGCATCCAGCTAGTGATTAAATTTTGCCTTGGTTTTAGGCCTGAGGAAATAACATATGTAAATCCAGAAGGCTGTGGGACAACATGACATCTGTAGAATTTACTGGTATTAAAAGTAATGGCAAAACCACAATTACTTTTACACCAACCTAATATTTCCATATGACTAGACTAGAGTGGGTGGATGGGATTCATGAAAAATGTGACTAGAATGAGAGAGTGGAGTCAAAATATATAGGACCAAGTGTGCTTGGTAGGCAGTATTTTATTTATTCTAAACATACCAAGAAGATCACCATTAATGAATTTTACACTGGGAAGTGATTAAATGAGGTTTATTTTGTTTCCCCAGGAAATTATTTTGCTATTTGGGCATTTAAGGATATTCTAGGATATGGACAAAACACATGAAGTAACATAAATGGTATACAAACCAATTATTATAGAATAAATTAAGTTAATAGTAAGCCTCATTGTATCTCCCAAATTGCCAAATTCACAAACCTATGAGATTTTATAAGCGAATATGAACAAACTCTCAAAATTACACAATTTCAATACCATTTAAAATTTTTTAGTAAAGAGAGCAAGGTAATATTTCAAAGATCTGTCCTTAACAAAGGCTGGGATGTTATTAACAAAATGTGACAAAACCAGTATTAAAAAACAACTAAAAATATATACTCATGTATATATTCAAATTTATTTTAAATAGCAGAAAAAATCTGGTAGTATATCCATATCATGACCTATATAACTCATTCTAGATTTGTAAGAACAGTAGCATATTAGAAATTCTATGAGTATAAATCATTAATAAGTCACAGAAGAAAAAGAAAATGTTATCTCCATAGTTGCAGAAAGGCATTTCATTATATTCAAGAGCCATTAGTACAAAAAACTTACACAAACACATACACAAAACAAAGACAAAATAGCAGCTACCAAAAATACTAGCAAAATCATCATAAATGAAGATATGGAAACTGCTGTATCACAATGACTGTGTATGTGTGTATAAATAAAAAGCCATCAGTATTACTGACTGCTGAAATTTTAGAATAACTTCCATTAAGTCAGGATGTAACTACCACATTATTATTTAACATTTTTCTAACTGATGCAGTTAGGAATGCAAAGGGAAGCAGAAAGCAAACTAATCAATGTTCATCAGAAGAAAATTAATAAGTTAATTGTGAAACACTCATACAAAGTACTGTTAGTCAGCTTTGCAGTAATGAGATAAGAGGAATGAAGTAAGTTTATATGTGGTATTATGAGATGATCCATATGGTAAGTGCAAATAGCAATAACTATTATAGAAGAATATGTATAAGTTCTTATTTCTGTAAAAAGATGTATATATGTTTATATGCTTATACATGCATACAATTTTGGGATGATATACACACACCTGTAAATGAACAGACCAGTGTCCTTTCTCTTTGCTTTTGGTAATGGGATTATGGTCACTTTTTGTTATGTACTGTGTTTTCTTTCTGGTATGTATGTATGTATGTATTTATTTATTTATTGTGAGACGGAGTCTCTCTGTCACCCAGGCTGGAGTGCAGTGGCACTAGCTAGGCTCACTGCAAGCTGTAAGCTGCAAGCTCTGCCTCCCTGGTTCATGTCATTCTCCTGCCTCAGTCTCCCAAGTAGCTGGGACTATATGTTCCTGCCACCATGCCCAGCTAATTTTTCTTGTATTTTTAGTAGAGATGGGGTTTCACCGTGTTAGCCAGGATGGTCTTGATCTCCTGACCTTGTGATCTGCCTATCTCGGCCTCCCAAAGTGCTGGGATTACAGGTGTGAGTCACCACCACACACGGCCTTGGTTTTTATTAACTATAGGCATGAATAATCCTTTTAAAGAGGTTACTTTAAAATCTATAGAAATTATGTTCCTTAATTTTAAAATGAATTTCATATTAAAAAATTGACCTCTTTAAACCAATCAAATCACAAACTCCCTGTTCCATATTTATCCTCTTTCACAACACAGCTAATTTTGATTTTTTAGTATCTATTTTTAAAAATAATATTTTAGTTATTGTAGTTTAAAATTAGGGCTACATCTCTTATTTCCTACTTCTATGGAAAGACATTGAGTCATAAGACTTGATGACTAAACTTTTAGAAGAACTATTCTATAAAAAGTTAATCACAAATAGTTCAAAGTGAAGGCAATTAAACTTTTAAAGGCATGGTCTAGAGTAGCAATACTGGTTTACAAATGAAGTGGTGTACATCATTGCTTCTAAACATTAGTATGAGTATGGCCTTTAATGGTCTCTAATAAAAGAGGTTAATTCTATTTCTACTTTAGCTTAGGGCAAAACTGTTCTCTCATTATACAGGATACGAAATCTGAAAGATCCATGGATATTTCATTTAAGATTTGTGAATTGGAGGATGTTTTTGAACGGGTTATTTCTGATGAGATGATAAAAAAAGAAATGAGGTACTTAAAACTAAAATAAAGTGAATAATTGAACATTAGCCATTGAAATTAGCATAGGCTTCTCTCCAGATTGTGAGGCTAAAAGAAATCATCTTCATTCACAAATCATCTTGAAGGCTTAAGTCCATATGGACTTTTAAGTGTAAATAATCCAGATCGATTTACACTAAACGAAGAAGTTTTAACTCTTTATTTTTTTATATGGTTTTATATGACACCTTTCACTTCCTTTATATTGAAACAGTAAAAGGAGTCAGAAAATCTCTTAAAACAACTTACTCCAAAATCATCAACATGAGACATGTGAGGTGTTAATCTGGAACACAGACAAACTGAGGTGATGCAGGGGGAGTTTTAGTATTGTTCTGATAATCCAAGATTAAGAGGAATCTTGGAGATGGAAAGCTTTGTAAATAAGCTGCTATTTCTTTCTTCAATTGACTCTGATTTTAAAGTCTACTACTATACATGTCAATGGAATGAAATAGAGAATCTAGATTCAAATAATTTTCAGTAAATGGGAAGTGTTCTTACCATAATTATAACTGATATCTTGGGCTCTAAACAAATTATTTATTTTATTGGCTTTGGCTTCTGTAACCTCTCATTGATTCTTAACATTATTTTACTTTTGAGGATGCAGATTCAGTAATTTAAGTAAGGTTTTATTTTGTTATTTTCTTAATCTTTATTTGCTTTCTTTTAAATAGTGACAGTCAAATACATCCAGCAAATTACCTAGTATTTATAAATTTTATTTGCTATTTTACTAGAAAGTTCTTAAACATTATAATTTTCATAAAGTCATTACACAATTTTAGCTAGATATATACTTTGCAAGATTATGTATTAATATATTTGTTTATCTTTATGTTTTAACAGTAAATAATTTTCCTTACTAAAAGAATATCACTAACAGATATCTACTCACATTATTTTTTACCATTGCTCCAGTGCCATTTTATTACTTTGTAAAACCGACGAAGTAATTTTTTTTTTCTATGACGTATGAGGTCTTGCCAATTTGCTTTTTCTGTGACATTCTCCTAGTACATTGTGCATCAACTTATCGATTAAAAAGCCTAAGCATTTATTAAATAAGAGACACGATTGGTTGATAATAGAAATAAAGTAGAAACTATCTCATCTACATGAGTCTATGTAGATATGAATAACAAGGAATAAAGAATAATTGTTAAGGTAATGATAAATATAAAATGTTGCTATAATTCATTTATTTCTTATATATAAATCCATTCATTATTTGTACACATAACTGCTGTGTTTACAAGTCTTGCCTTTAACTCCTCCAAGTAATAAAGAATAAGTAAAATAATGAGTAATACAAGAGTAAGTAGAAGACTTCACAGCCTCAGATATTCATGGACCATACATGTGAGCATTATTTCTTTAGTATAATCTATCAATTTCAAACAGGTGTTTAAAATTAAAAGCTGAGCGTTAGGTTGAATATTATGTTAAAAAAAAAAAAAAAAACTTAAAATACCACATGCTTCTTGATGTGTTCACCAAGAAAATAGTCTAGTGATTCACAAGCTTTAGAATGTGGGGCTGGTTAAAAACATAGATGATAAAAGTTCAGTGGTAAAGTCAGATTTATTATGGATTGCAAGAATCTGCATTTTCACTAGTACCACATTTCCATCTAATGTGTTATTACAGAAATACTAACCTAGGGATTTTTCTCAAATTTATCTCATGTAGTAATTGCTTTTTTACACTGCCCAAAGATAAAGAGGCACGGAAGACCTATTCTCACGAACCAGACTAACAGTAAACAACCGAACAAAATGCCTATTAATTAATAATAAGAAGCAACTGCCAAACAGGTTACAATGTTTGTGTTGTCTTTAAAGAATATTCCCCCTGGGAAGCTAAATTATTTCATGTGACTATATTTCTTGGAATATGGAATTACACACGGGGAAGAGATTTATTTGATCACATAGATTTAAGAAATTGTAAATGGATGATTTACTCATCTGCACTACAAGAGTTATCAAAATACAAAATTTAGGTATAAATTCCAGAGTATCTTGTTGAAATGTAGATTCTGATTCTATAGATGTTGGGTGGGCTCTCAATTTCTGAATGTTTAACAAGCTCTCAGGTGATATAGATACTGATGTGGCTGGTCCAAGGACCACACCTGAAGGAACAAAGCACTAGTAAGCCCCTGGAAAATCAAAGATTCTAGTTAGCCGGTCAATATACTCTTCTCAAGTTCCTGGTTTTTGCCTAATATACTTTTCCAAGAAAAAATACATTTCAATTAAATATGTAAAAATATTTTCCATATACATATAACTGATATACACATATATGTGTATCAATGCTCTTTTGAGAATATTCTTTGGGAATAGGTAAGCTAAATAATACGTGCAATTATTGAATTTCATAGACTATATATATTCTGATACTTAGTATGTTTATTAATCTTTTCTTTCTTTCCCAGCAACCTTTAGATGAACTTATTATTAGTCGATATACTGACTAAACTCCATGTATTTATTTGAAAATTCATTGATTCCTTCAACAATACCAAACTATCATTTATGTACAAGACATTGCCAGTTTATATGAAACTACGAAGACTATTAAATTTGGACTACTAGTAAGAGTTTTAAAATTAAGTTTGGAAAAACCCCAAACAAGATAGAGTAGGATTAGTTCTTTAATACAAATACGGATCAAGTGCAAACTAGGTCTTATTAACCCCATGTTATAAATAGAGAATTAAAAACTCATAGAGATTAAGCTACTTGTTTACATTCATATAAAATGGCAGAACTGAGAATCTAAACCACAACTACCTTAATGCAAATTCTAACAACACGTCATCATATATGAAGTTGTAGGAAAAACTATTCAGAGTGAAGATGAGAATGAGTAATTGTTACTATAACGGATCCATTACTCAATGCGCAAAACAAGTCAGTAGGCTGAGTAACCAAGTTGCAGCAAAGAAATAGGTTCAATCATAGGGCCACTGAACAAGGAAACAAGAGAAAACCTAAAATCCATCTCCCTAGGAGTTTAATCACTAAACTAAAGGGAAAACTCAAGTTGGGAACCGCTCTGGGCAAACCTGCCTCCATTCTTTTCAAAGTCATACCTCTGTTCACTGAGATAAATGCATATCTGATTGCCTCCTTTGAAGAGGCTAATCAGAAACTCAGAAGAATGCAACCATTTGTATCTTACCTACTTAAGAATTGGAAGCCCCTCCCCACTTGAGTTGTTCCACCTTTGCCTGGAGTTGTCCCTCCTTTCTGGACGGAACCAATGTTCCTCTTACATATTGATTGGTGTCTCATGTCTCCTTAAAATGTAAAAAACTAAAATGTGCTCTGACCACCTTGGGCACATGTCATCAGGAACCCCTGAGGCTGTCATGGACACACGTTCTCAACCTTAGAAAAATAAACTTTCTATATTAACTGAGACCTGCCTCAGATATTCAAGATTCACACAGGCATACGGATATCTGACTTTTTATTTGTATTTAATATCATCTTTTTGAGAGATGGCTAGATTGATACACAGCTATAAATCATAGATTGCTATATAACATCCATTAAATAAATATACCATATTTTATGTATCCATTATACTGAAATGGTCAGTTTTGTTGTTTTCAGATTTTTCTATTAACTAAAATGCTTCTGTGATCTTCTTGCCCGGTAAATGTGTGCAAGAAACTGTCTTCTCTAGAAAGTGAAGAGTATGAATATTTTCTACTTAACCAAATAAAATTAGTTACTTACATAAAGTTTTACCAATATGGGCCGGCCATGGGGGCTCACAACGGTAATGCCAGCACTTTGGGCTGGGCTCACACCTGTAATGCCAGCACTTTGGGCCGTGGTGGGTGGATTACCTGATTTCAGGAGTTCGCGACCAGCCTGGCCAACATGGTGAAACCCCGTCTCTATTAAAAATACAAAAGATTCGTGGGGTGTGGTGGCAGGCACCTGTAATCCCAGCTACTCAGGAGGCTGAGGCAGGAGAATTGCTTGAACCTGGGAAGGAGAGGTTGCAGTGAGTCAAGATTGTGCCATTGGCCGGGCGCGGTGGCTCAAGCCTGTAATCTCAGCACTTTGTGAGGCCGAGACGGGCAGATCACGAGGTCAGGAGATCGAGACCATCCTGGCTAACACGGTGAAACCCCGTCTCTACTAAAAAATATGAAAAACTAGC
>NW_016805195.1:987154-992906 GCF_001698545.2 Rhinopithecus bieti | reverse complement strand
TTCTCAATAAAATAAAATATAAAAAATAAAAAATAAAAGTTTTACCAATATGCTCTCCTATGAGTAAAGTATACATGTTAAACAGTAAATGTTTTATTTTAGTTTTCATGAGAATTTCCCATTTCATTAACAAGACTGATAATTTCTCATATGTGTCTTGGCAGTTTTCTATTTCTTTTTCTGTAATATACAGTAACACGTTTTGCCCATTTTACTATTGATTTGTCATTTCTCTTATTAATTTGTAGTTCTTTTTAAATATAGTCTGGATACTAATCACTTGTCAGTTAGTAATGGCAACAATTTTCCAGTTTGTGTTTTCTACTTTTTCCGTGGTAGACTTTAAAGAGCAACTATCATTACTGTCAATGTTGTTCATCTCTATCTATCTCTTTTATTAATTTTCACTTTTGTAATTTTCTTAAGAACCACTCTACACCAAATTAATATAGTTTCTAATATTATTTTAAAACCTTTAAAGTTGTGTCTTCCACATATATTTTCATTCTTCCAGGAATTGAAATTTTGTGTAAAGCAAGAATTTGATTTCTCATTCCGTCTCACCTTGATATATATTACAATTTGTTCACAATGTATTGAATAGTCCATAATTTCCCCCTACGTATGCATCGTTAATTCTGCTATTGATCAAGATTTCATGTTTGAGTGGGTCTGTTTATTAGCCCTACAAATTTCATCAGACAATTTATCAATTCCACAGGGTCTCCATTAATATAACTGATATGAGTTAGGGTAGTTCTCCCCACTAGTTTGTACTTTTCTGGGAATGTCTCAGATATTCTTTACTCTCAGATGCATTTCTAATCAACTATTGAAAATATAATCATGTACCACACAACCTTCTGGGGAACCACCAGGAGCAGAACTTTGTTCAGGCCCATGAAGCATCTAGGAGTTGCCCACAACCCTCGGAGATCCAGAGGGCGTGTGTTGCAGTGCACTCTCTTAGCTTTGACATCCACGGATAGCTTAAGGGTTAAACAGCTCAGTGGAGGGTCAGTGTGACAGCCTCTTGCACCCGCACCCAGGTCTTTGTCTAGCGTCCGGGAAGAATGAGATTGCATGAACAAATTGGAGGGTGGTGAATGCAGACTATTTTATTGAGTGGTGGAAGTGGCTCTCAGTGGGATCAGGATCTGGAAAGGGGATGGAGTGTGAACGTGGTCTTCCCTGGAGTTTGGCCATGCTTGGCTGACTCCTCTCTGACCATAGTCACTGATGTCCAGCTCCTCATTCTCAATGTTCAGATGCTTCTTTTCTTCTCTCCTTCTCTGCCACACCACCCCACTGACAGTGGAGCTTGGGGTTTTCATGGGTTCACGATGGAGTTGGGGTGGGCCAGGGGGGCGTTGGAAAAGGCAACATTCGGGCGGGAAAATAGTAATACATGTTTCCACTTTGGGCTGCATGTCCAGGTTTGAGAGTGGGGCTTCACCAGGGACCCTGCCCTCTTCTACATAGCATTTCCTTGCCTACTGTCCATATCATAGTGACACACATTTTAATAACAAACAAAATTGATATGAATATAAGTAAAAATTCACAAGCACATAATAAAGAGTTTTCCTATTCCTCTGTTAGATAAGTCAGGCATAAACTCAGTAGAGACATACAAGCTTTGAAAAGCACAAGTAACAAAAGTCACCCAAGACAGTGCTCCTTAAAGTAGCCAGGCTACTACCTATTTGTAATATGAAGTGAAAAATGAAACATATCAGAACAAATCAGTGTATTGTTCTTGAAACAAAAAAAGAAAAATGTCCTAGCCTCTGCACCCACTCACTGGCAGCCACCATTCTACTTTCTGTCTCTATGAATTTGACTACTTTAGATACTCATGTAAAAATAATGATACAATGTTTATCCTTTCATGACTGGCTTCTCTCACTTAGCATATGTCTTCAGCTTTCATCCATGTTGTAGCAGGTGTCAGAATTTCTTTCCTTTTTGAGACCAAATAATATTCCATGACATGTACATACACCACATTTTGTTTATCTGTCCGTTCACCAATGAGTATTTAGATTGCTTCCACTTTTTGGCTATTGTGAATATGCTGCCTTGCCTTCAGTTTTTGTGGGTGTTTATCAAGAAGTAGAATTGCTCGATATCACATATTCTTAATTGCATGCTTTTAAGCACTCCAATTTTATTTTCTAATTAGATTTGTTTACAGTTTTGTAGTAAAAGATCCAACAGCATTTGTCCTGGCCTCTGCACCCACTCACTGGCATGCTCCCCTTCCTGCAAGGAGTTGAAATCTCTGGGCTAAGTAAACGAGCCAACCCCTTTGCGAGCACCACATAGGGGTCAAGGGAACTATCCTGTTTCTGCTACATTTAGAATTAACATCTACTCCTGGTGAAGTGGGCAATGACCACTCTTAATTCAGTGTCCTTTTTTCTTTTTTTTTGAGATGGAGTCTTGCTGGAGTGCAGTGGCATGATCTTGGCTCACTGCAAGTTCCGTCTCCTGGGTTCACCCCATTCTACTGCCTCAGCCTCCCAAGTAACTGGGACTACAGGCACCTGTCACCATGCCCGGCTAATTTTTTGTATATATATATATATGTATTTTTTTTTTACAGAGACAGAGTTTCACTGTGTTAACCAGGATGGTCTCGATCTCCCGACCTCATGAACCACCCACCTCAGCCTCCCAAAGTGCATTGGTGCCAACAGTTTTTATTAATTTGCTTAGAAATTGACTGCTATGGGCCAGGCGCGGTGGCTCAAGCCTGTAATCCCAGCACTTTGGGAGGCCGAGACAGGTGGATCACGAGGTCAGGAAAAAAAAAAAAAAAAAAAAAAAAGAAATTGACTGCTATAATTTTATTCTTCAGCTTATATCTATTTTCTGTGTCTTTATGTTTAAATACGTATCTTCTAAACAAAACATAATTTAAATTTTAACATTTAATTCAGTCTGATAACGCTATTAAATTGTAAAATTAAGACTGCATTTTTGTTACTATTTGTATGTCTAAATTTGTTTCAGTCATCTAATTTTACAGTGATTTGTTAGGCAGCAATAGATAAGTTATATGTAACAGTAACGTGCTGACAATTATAATTGTTGTTTCATATGGTCAATATTTGTTTAGATTGGTCCACATTTACCATTCTTGTGCAGCTCTTTGTCTTACCTCTAAGTCTTTCTTTCTGGGGAAGTGTTTCTGCTTATGGAAGTATATGTTTTCAAGTGACTTACACGAATTTCTGGGTTTTAAACTTTTTCTGTTTTAGTTTGCTGATAATTGCACTATTTCATCCTAAAAATAGAAAGGTGGTTTGTTGGATTGTCATTTAATATAACAGTGTATTTCTCTTATAATTTTAAAATAGTACATTGAGAGATCATCCGCCTCTTTGCATTTATAAATTAAACATTTATAGGTAATTTTTTTCCCTCTGACTGCTATTAAAATCTTCTCTTTTCTTTTTCTGATATTCTGAGTTGTCTAATGATAATCTAGGTATAGATTTCTTGTTATATTTCCTGATCAGAATGATTTTGCTCCCTGAGCCTATAGATGTATATATGCTTTTTTTGTTCAAAACAAATAAAACAGCAAAAAAGTACATCCTTAATTTACCTTTTTAAAAATATCTTAGAAACACCATAACACTGATTTTACCTTCTCACTCTATGATCCATATCTCTTAACTTCACCTTCATATTTTATGTCTTTGTCACATTGTACTGAATTCTGCATAATTTCTTCATAAACAACATTCAGTTCACTCCTTTTCTAGTCAGTTATATATCACCTTCCATTTAATAAGTATTAGACATTAATTATAATTTTGACTTTTTTTCCTTTAAATGTTTTACCAGTTCCTTTTTTTAAATTTTCATATACATATCTGACCCTTTGGCAGGCTTTTCTCCTTACTTGTGATTTCGATTTCTTCTACTTTTTTTTTTTCTTGGTCAGGAACATTTACACTAGATCTGGTATAATACTTCAAAATTTTAATTTTTTATGGATCTCATTCCAGTTTTAATTCTGCCTGTTCTTGTTCATGATCCATGTATATTTTGCTTTCTCTTTTTGCATTATTAATTTATTGTGAAGTCTAGTTTGTCCTAAGTTTATCTGACAAAGTTTTGAGGCTCAATCGAATTTTTGTTGTTGCTGTTGTTTTAGGTTTTTTTTTTTTTTTTTTCTACTTCAGATAGGATTGGAGTTTATGTCTATTTCAGTTGCAGTGTTTGAAGGCACCACCAAAACAGGTCTAATTTGCATAAAATTATAGACGTTTGGCTAGTTTTACTTGCTCGGAACATGAAAATAGAGTGAATTGCACTCCCAAGCTAATGTGAGGCATATTTTATTATTCAAATTCTTAAAATAACCTTTTATAATTTTCCCTACCCACCCAGTCACATCTAAAACAAACATATTTTGTTTTTATTTGTTTCTTTGTCTTTTCTCTGAGTATGAAAATAGTCAAGGAACTGACCTTTTTGGTCTAAATCAGATGTATTGCATTGTGTAGATGCAAAGTTTTATCTCTAAAAAGACTTAGGTCTTGAGGCCATTAAAACTGAAGTTCCAGGCTATTGGTGAAGTATTATTGACTCTAACCTCTGCTGTCTTGTGGTTCTATTAAGTCTTTCAGCTACAAAAGAGTTTTCCTCTTGTCAGTTCATCCACAGAATTAAAGAAATTGTTACAATATTTGTTCCAACATTTTAGTGTTTGTTGTATCCAGTACATCTGACAATGTTTGATTTCTGATTTTGCCAGAAACAGAGTCCAAGACTTTGAAGCTTTTAAGATAAGTAATGATATACTCTGTTGCATATTTTCAGAAAATCAATATGGCAATATTAATAGAAAATGACTTGGAAAAAGAAATAAAATTTAGATTCAGGAATTTCCACAAAGAAATTCCAAAAAATGATGAAAGCAAAAGCTTGACTACTATATATTTTGTGACTTAGGTGATTTGTAAGTGTAGATAGTGAATGCAAAATAGTTTTTTTAAAGTTTGGAGAGTAAGGCTAGAAAAGAGAAAGAAGAGAGTGTGAATAAAATAATATGGTAAGTTAGACATTCTAGAAATTTGCTTTAGATGGCTTCTATCCTCTCCATAAACTTTGCAGTGACGGAATCTATGGAGATTTAAAGTAGTAGAGTTAGGACAATATGGATGTTATATCCCATTTATTCTAAAGACTGTTTTAGCAAACTAACCAGAGATTAATTTAAAAGTAATGGTACGAAATGGCCGAATTGGAACAGCTCCAGTCTCCAACTCCCAGAGCGAGCGACACAGAAGACCGGTGATTTCTGCATTTTCAACTGAGGTACTGGGGTCATCTCACTGGGGAGTGCCGGACAATCGGTGCTGGTCAGCTGCTGCAGCCCAACCAGCGAGAGCTGAAGCAGGGTGAGGCACTGCCTCACCTGGGAAGCGCAAGGGGGAAGGGAATCCCTTTTCCTAGCCAGGCAAACTGAGACACACAACACCTGGAAAATCGGGTAATTCCCACCCAATACTGTGCTTTAAGTAAACGGGCACACCATGAGATTATACCCACACCTGGCCGGGAGGGTCCCACGGCCACGGAGCCTCCTTCACTGCTAGCACAGCAGGCTGCAATCTAACCGCAAGGCAGCAGCGAGACTGGGGGAGGGGCGCCCGCCATTGCTGAGGCTTAAGTAGGTAAACAAAGCCGCTGGGAAGCTCGAACTGGGTGGAGCTCACAGCAGCTCAAGGAA
>NW_016805195.1:963510-985333 GCF_001698545.2 Rhinopithecus bieti | reverse complement strand
AAACTAGTGCTGCACTATTCACAATAGCAAAGACTTGGAATCAACCCAAATGTCCATCTGTGACAGACTGGATTAAGAAAATGTGGCACATATACACCATGGAATACTATGCAGCCATAAAAAAGGATGAGTTTGCGTCCTTTGTAGGGACATGGATGCAGCTGGAAACCATCATTCTTAGCAAACTATCACAAGAACAGAAAACCAAACACCGCATGTTCTCACTCATAGGTGGGAACTGAACAATGAGATCACTTGGACTCGGGAAGGGGAACATCACACACCGGGGCCTATCATGGGGAGGGGGGAGGGGGGAGGGATTGCACTGGGAGTTATACCTGATATAAATGATGAATTGAGGGGTGCTGACGAGTTGATGGGTGCAGCACACCAACATGGCACAAGTATACATATATAACAAACCTATACGTTATGCACATGTACCCTAGAACTTAAAGTATAAAAAAAAAAAAAAAAAGTAATGGTACTTCCCCAAGGTCTAGTCAAGTTTGCATGAAAGAAATGTGTTGTAGATTTGTTTAGGTCACTACCATGCTTTCTCCTCTTTGTAATTCAGTAGCCATTGCAATAGAGTAAAATCAGGAAAATATGAAAGTGAATAGGGTCATATTTTAATATCAGAAATTGTTAAGGTAGAAATGTCAAGGATAAAAGGAAGTGAAGCCTCCAATCATAGACCACAACATTGAATTGTACAAGCTTAGTTTAACAATCATGTATTTGCAGTTGAAGAGTTTGTGTCCAGCTGTACACCTAGCCTGAGTGAACAATGTAAAGGTTAAAATTAGTCTGGGGAATACAATTACTCTTATATTTTATTAAGTATAATAATAACCTAACATTCTACATTTTACATTTAAGGTACTAAAATCTCTTGTTAAAATTCAGAAAGATTTAGGTGATAAAAAGCAATAAAATCTTAAAAGTCTTAATTTCTTTAGTTACCCATTATGAATTAGAGTCATGAAAACGTAGCAAATAGGAGTTCAGAGAAAAAGAGTTCCCTGGCATGACAGAAGTTCTCTTGTCTAATAGACGGCTTATATGAAAATACTGAATTAAAAAAAAATGTTTTCCAATAAATAGACTTACATGAAGACATGTTTTGCATTATAATCATAGGAGGTCTGCTTATAAAATAAAACTTTTAGTCACATTTGCACATAATAAACATTCTCACTCTCTCTAATGGTCAATTTAATTTATTCAGGAGTTGGGGAATTATTTCCAAGTAGTGTTTTACATTTCCTTCAACGCATCTTGTAAATCTCAAAAATCAAAACTTCTCTCCCAGCGCCTAATGAAAGCTTCAGGTGGACTAGAACTTTTTTGGTTTTGCAGAAGAGAAACAGAATTAGAGTTCTATTAGGATAAGATTTAGATATGATTCCAAGTTCTCGCCTAAGGAAACTGAAGGTAAAATGACTAAAGCATTGACTAAATGAGAAGCTGAACAGAAGTTTGATAACTCAATGCAAAGAGAAAACTTAACTAGAATAAAAATTCCTAGAAGGATCAGAATTATGTATCTAGGTAAGAATACAGAGCCAAGGACGAAGAAGCATGTGAAAATAAATATTAACACAAGTGCTATCGTATGTAGCATTACTTTGGGAACTTGTAGACTCTTAGTGCTTTTGATGTTTTCTTGATTCAGTAGAATTTCTCTTTCATCTGTGAAATTTAAGTTCAAGCAAGGAGTTAAATCCCAGCCTAAATATTTTAATTTGCAAATGCAATGATAGTTACCACTGAAAGAATAAAATTATCACTAAATAAACTCCTCTACATTAGGCCAGGTTTAATTTGGTATTAATTCACTTATTTTATCATATATTTACTTGACAAGTTATATTTTTATATATTAATAGAGTATAACATGATGTTTTGATGTATGTATACATTTTGGAATAGCTAAATCAATCTATTTATTACCTCACATACATTTTTAGCAGTGAGAACACTTACAATCTACTGTCTTATTAATTTTCAAGTATACACTGTTATGTGACTACAGTCACCATAAAATACAATAGACTTCTTGAACATGCTCCTTCTAACTAAATTTTGAATCCTTTGACCAATATCTCCCCAATCCCCATACCCTCTAGCTTCTTGTAAAAATCATTCCACTCTCTGCCTTTATGAATTCAGTTTTTTAGAATCCACATATCAGTGAGATCATGCTATTTCTCTTTTTCTATGCCTGGATTATTTCACTTAGAACAATGATCTTCAGGTTTATCCATGTTGTCACAAATTATGGGATTTTCTTCTTTATTATGACTGAACTGTGTTCCAGTGTGTATATGTACACATACCACATATTTGCTTGATTCATTCATCTGATGATGCATACTTAAGTTGATTTCATAGTTGGCTATTGTGTATTCTGCTGCAATAAACATGGGTGTTTAGACATCTATTTAACATACTAATTTCATATTCTTTGGATAACATACCTGATAAAGGAACTGCTGGATCATATGGTAGTTCTATTTATAGGTTTGTTTAGGAACTTCCATACTCTTTTCAATGATAAAAGTTCTAATTTATATTCCCACCAACAGTGTACAAAGGTTCCCTTTCCTCAACATTATCACCAAAATTGATTATTTATCTTGTTGATAATAGTAGTTATAATAGGTGTGAGGTGACATCTTGTTGTTTTAAATTTATATTTCCTGATGATTGAACATTGTTTACTATGCCTGTAGACCATTTGTATGTCTTCTAGTGAGAAATATTTATTCAGATATTTTGTCCATTTTTTTAGATGTGTTGCTTTCTTGCTATTGAGTTGTTCAAAATTCTTATATATTTTGGATAGTAACCCCTTAACAAGTGTATGACTTGCAAATATGTTATTCCATTCCATAGGTTGTTTTTTCACTCTGTTGATTGTTCCCTTTGCTGTGCAGAAGGCCTGTAGTTTGGTGTAATCCCATTTGTCTATTTTCCTTTTCACTTGTGCTTTTTGGGTCATATTAAAAAAAATCATTGCTCAGACCAGTATCATGGAGCTTTTCCCCTATGTTTTATTTCAGTAGTGTTACAGTTTTACATCTGATGTTTACGTCTTTAATCCAATTTGAGTAGATTTAAGTGCATATTGTCAGATAAGCATATAATTTTATTCCTTATATGTGGACATCCAGTTGTCCGACACTACTTATTGAAGAGACTGTCATTTCCAAGTACATGATCTTGACACCTTTTTTAAACATCAGTTGAGTATAAATGTGTGCGCTTATTTCTAGGCTTTCTATTTCATTCCATTGCACTATGTGTCTATTTTGGTAAAAACACCATGCTCTTTTGATTACTATAGCTTTGAGGTCAATTTTGAAATAAAGTAGTGTAATTCTCTGGCTTTGTTATTTTGTTCAATATTGGTTTAGCTATTAGGGTATTTTGAGGTGCCACATAAATTTTAGAATTGTTTTTTCTATCTCTGTGAAAAATTTCATTGAAATTTTGATAGGGATGGCATTGAATCTGTAGATCACTTTGGGCAGTATGGACATTTTTACAATATTACTTCTAATCTATGAACACAGTGTATCTTTTTAATTATTTGCATCTTCTTCAATTTTTTAAATCAATGTTTTACAGTTTTTAGTATATAGATCTTTCATTCCCTTGTTTCAAGTTATCACTACCTACTGTATTTTTTTGTATAGCTATTGGACATAGAGTTGTTTTCTTGATTAAATTTCAGATAGTTGGTGTATAGAAACACTATTGACTTTTCTATGTTAATTTTGTATCCTGCTACTTTACTGAATTTGTTTGTTGTGTCATTTCCTGGGACACAGGCATACAGGTAGCTACAACATCTCCAGGTTTTGGCATGCAGGCAAGCTCTCTTTGGCAGCTGAGCTACTGACTGGGGTGTGAGCACACTCAGAGAGACCTTGGCTCTGGAGCCAGGGGTAAAAATTGGCTTGCTATGGTGATGGCTGTGGTTTCTGAAGCATAGAAGGGCACTGTGAAGCCACAGATCTGGAGTCTGAAGTGGAGGAACTTGCAGTATAGCTAATACTCAGGGGGTCAGTGGCATGCATGAGGTTGGGAGAGGTGGTGGCTTGAGTCCTGGAGTGGTACAGGAGTGGAGTCTTACTGCTTCTTGAAGGGTGGGGTATGCAGCCACATTTTCCTCTCTAGGGCTCTCCAAGAACGGCTGTTGTTTACCTCAGTGGCAAAGCATGTTAGTGTTGTCTGTGGAGCAGAACACTGGGAACCATGGTGGCTCTCACCACATTTCTGATGCCAATAGCCTCTGTCTTTTGTCTTTATCCTAGTTGTCTCCTGGAGTCTCAGGTATTCCAGTCTCACCAATGATCCTTTCTTTGTGAAAATTCTGGTTCCACTGTGTTGCTGCAGATTCATAAATGTGCCCAGGAACCCTCGCTGGGCTATTCTGGCTTGTGGATATCTGTCTATATTTGTTTTTGTTTTGTTTTGTTTTGTTTATTATGAGAGGATAAAGGCTGGCACTTCACTATCTTGGTAATGTCACTGACTCCATCATTTGTTGCTGTTGTTATTCTTCATATCAGAATGTGCTGAACATCTTCCTGTGGTTGCAGGGTGCTAATTTATCTGAGGGCATGAAAAGAATATGAAGCACAGATTTTCAAACTTACTAGTGTTCTTTTGTTCGAGCTTTGAAATTAATGGCAAAAACTTGATTTAGAGTATGTTTGATCAAGTAAGATAAAAAAGAGGGTAATCAGACTTAAAAAGCTTGCATTTACCCGTTGCCAGAAAATGATATTCTCCAACTACCTGCTGCCTTTTTGTGATTTCCTATATATCTGCCAGAAATATTCTCTTTTGTAATTGCAGTTTAAATCATGTGTGCAATGGTTATTCATAGCACACAGATTTATTATTTTTTCACTGATGATGAAGGCAATGTTTCATGACAAAATGTTTGAAAGAAAAAAGCAATAACTAAAATCAGAGCTGAACTGAGAGAAATGCAAATGTGAAAACAACACAAAATATCAGTAAACCCAAAAGTTAGTTTCTTGAAAGAATAAATAAGGTTGATGGATCACCAACTGGATTAATAAAGAAACAAGTGAGAAGACCCAAACAAACACAATCCGAAATGACAAATGGAACATTACCACTTACCCCACAATAATAATAATAATAATAATAATAATAATAATAATAATAATAAACACCCTCAGAGACTCTTCCAAACACTACAATGCACACAAACTAGAAAGCCTAGAATAATGGATACATTCCTGGAAGTATACAACTTCCCAAACATATTCTATAGGGACAGCATCATTCCGATAACAAAACCTTGCAGAGAAACAATGAAAAAATAAAACTTCCGACCAATATCCCTCATTAACATACTTGCAAACATCGTCAACAAAATACTAGCAAACAGAATCTAGCAGTTCATCAAAAAGCTAATACACCAGCCGGGCATGGTGGCTCATGCCTGTAATCCCAGCACTTTGGGAAGCTGAGGCGCGTGGATCACCTGAGGTCCAGAGTTTGAGACCAGCCTGAACAACATGGAGAAATCTTATCTCTACTAAAAATATCAAATTAGCTGGGCACAGTGGTTCATGCCTGTAATCCCAGCTACTAGGAAGGCTGAGGCAGAAGCGTTGCTTGAACCTGAGAGGTGAAGGTTGTGGTGAGCTGAGATTGTGCCATTGCTCTCCAGCCTGGGCAACAAGAGCAAAACTCTGTCTCAAAAAAAAAAAAAAAAAAAAAAAGCTAATACACCATGACCGAATAGCCTTTATTCCTGGGATACAAAGCTGGTTCAGCATGTACAAATGAATAAATGTTCTTCATCACATAAACAGAACTAAAAACAAAAATGACATGATCATTTCAATAGACACGGAAAAATTCACCATACATTCCTGTTGAAAACCCTCAAGTAACTAGGCATCTCAGGAATGTAACACAAAATAGTAAAAGCCATCTATAACAAACCCACATCCAACATCATAATGAATGAGCAAAAGCTGGAAGTATTCCCCTTGAGAACCAGAACAAGAAAAGGATGCCCGCTCTCACTTGTATACAACACAGTTCTGCAAATCATAGCCAGAGCAATCAGGCAAGAGAAAGAAATAAAAGACATTGAAATAGGAAGAGAGGAAATGAAACTCTGTCTCTTCACAGACAATATGATTCTATGCCTAGAACACTGCACAGTCGTTGCCCAAAGGCTCCTATTTCTGATAAACAACTTCAGCAAAATTTTATAAAACAAAATCAATGTACAAAAATAAGTAGCATTTTTTATACACCAATAACATCCCAACTTTGAGCCAAATCAAGAATGTAATCCCATTCACAGCCACAATAAAATAAAATAAAATAAAATACCTAGAAATACAGCCCACCAGGGAGGTCAAATATCTCTACAATGAGAATTACAAAACCCTTCTGAAAAAAATCAGAGGCAACACACACACAAAAAAATAGAAAAACATGCCATGCTCATGGACAGGAAGAAAAATATTACTAAAATGAGAATACTTCCCAAAACAATTTATGGAGTTAATGAGATTCCTATCAAATTATCAATGATGTTTTCACAAATTTAGAAAAAAAATAATTCTGAAATTCATATGGAACCAAAAAAGATCATGAAAAGATAAAGAAATCCTAAGCCAAAACAACAAAGCCAGAAGCATCACACTACTTGACTTCAAAGTATTCTACAAGGCTACCATAACCAAATAGCATGTGGTCCTGCTACAAAAACAGACACATAGACCAAAGGAACATGTTAGAAAACCCAGAAAAAAAGTTGCACGCCTACAACCATCTGATCTTTCACAAAGGTGACAATAACAAGCAATGGGGAAAGGACTCCCTATTCAATCAATGACTCTGGGATAACTCACTAGCTATGTGTAGAAGATTGAAACTGGACCCCTTCCCTTCACCATGTACAAAAATCAACTGAAGATGTATTAAAGACTTAAATATAAACCTAAAACCACAAAAACCCTAGATGAAAACCTAGGAAATAGCATTCTGTACATAGGCCCTGGCAAATGTTTCATGACAAAGTCTCCAGAAACAATTACAACAAAAAACTTGATAAGCGGGATTTAATTAAACTAAAGAGCTTCTGCAGAGCAACAGAAACTAACAACACAGGAAGCAGTCAACAGAATGGGAGGAAGTATTTGCAAACTACGCATCCAACAAACTTCTAATATGTACAATTTATACAGAATGTAACAACAAGGGAAAAAACCATTAGCAAATGGGTAAAGGACATGAACAGACACTTCTCAAAAGAAGACATACACACAGCCAGCGCACATATGGAAAAATGCTCAACATTACTAATTAATATAGAAATGCACATCAAAACCACAATGAGATACCATCTCACAACAGTCAGAATGGCTATACTGAAAACAAAGAAGGCTGGGCATGGTGGCTCACTCTTGTTATCCCAGCACTTTGGGAGGCCAAGGCAGGTAGATCCGAGACTGATCAGAAGTTCAAGACCAGCCTGCTCAACATGGTGAAACCCCGTCGCTACTAAATATACAAAAATTAGCCGGATGTGGTGGCAGGTGCCTGTAATCCCAGCTACTCAGGAGGCTGAGGCAGGAGAATTGCTTGAACCCAGGAGGCAGAGGTTGCAGAGAGCCAAGATAGTGCCATTGCGCTCCAGCCTGGACAACAAGAATGAAACTTCGTCTCAAAAAAAAAAAAAGAAAAAAGAGAAATAACAGACGGTGGTTTCAGAGAAAGGGAATGTTTATACACCACTGGTGAAAATGTAAATTAGTTCAGCCACTGTGGGAAGCAGTTTGGTGATTTCTCAAAGAACTTATTTAAAACAGAACTACCATTTGATCCATCAATCCCATTACTGAGTATATATCCAAAGGAATATAAATTATTCTATCATAAAGACATACGTACTTGTATATTCATCGCGGCACTGTTCACAATAGCAAAGACATGGAATCAACCTACATCCTCATCAATGGTGAAGTGAATAAAGAAAATGTTGTACATATATGCAGTGGAATACTCTGCAGCCATAGCAAATAATAAAATCATGTGCCTTGCAGCAACTCAGATGCAGCTGGAGGTGATTCATATCCTAAGCAAATTAACATGGGAATAGAAAACCAGATACCACATGTTCTCAATTACAAGTGGGAGGTAAACATCACATATACAGGGATACAAGGAAGGAAACAATAGACAATAGGGTCTACTTGAAGGTGGAGGGTGGTAGGAGGGTGAAGATCAAAATATTACCCGTTTGTTACTATGCTCACTACCTGGGTGACAAAATAATTTGTAAACCAAACCCCTAGTGACACAAAATGTACCTGTGTAACAAATCTGCACATGTACTCTCTGAACCTAAAATAAAAGTTGGAAAAAAAAAAAAAACTCTAAGAAACAAAAGAAATATTTTAGAAGAGGATAGAATTTTTGTTGTTGCTGTTATCAGTTGCCTACATATTTGCATACAATCATGACTGTATTATTTCTTAACAAGATGAAGGTAAAGACTAAGAAAAAATACATAGTATACATCTAAGAGTCTAGTATTGTATTCCACCATGTTTAATTACACTGAGAAGTGTATGTAAACATGTCTATCTGTTATGTATATCATAATGACTTCCAACAAAAATAAACTGAACATAACCTAAAGGGTTTTAATAAATGACTTCTCTTTTTTCATACTCCCGTATCCAAATGCAGGGAATAGACAGATAACATGAGGATTCAGTTCAAAGTATTCCAGATGGCCACCATCATTTTTACAATTCACAACTTCTAATTTATATAAACAGAATCACAATAAGGTCAAACTAATCAGCGTTTTAGTTTAGTGTTTGTTTAGCATTTTGTTTTTGTTAATTTAATCGATTGATAGGCACATGAAGCATATGTTCCACTCTTTTTATTATTTTTTAAAGGCACCTGAGGAATCAAAGATGGCCAAACATATCAATATCTTTAACACTTTCTGGTTTTTAAAATGTTTAATATTCCTATTTTCTTCCAATATGTTTTACTATGGAAAGGTATCATGCAAGGTCATTTCTTAGTGCAACAACTGGCTCATGTTGCTCTCCTCTGGGTTGTCATCTGTTGTGCATTGGAACTCAGAAGTAACTCTAAAATGTCACACTAGTTAGGGAGAGGTTTTAATGTAAAAAGGAGAAAAAAATTACATTAAAATATGCCAGAGAGAAGAGAAAAAAAAACACTTAAATCTCTTATTCTTGCATTATTTTATGAGCATGCGAAGGCCTGGTGCATTTGCTAGATAAATTTAGTGAGTGGGTTTGTGTTCAAGTGAACTGGTACTTTCCCACTCCCCTGTTGGTCTCCCTTCTCATGAGGTAAATACAGAAGCAACCTCTTCAGTGCAATAAACTTAAACTCTGGCATCAGGAAATCTGGATTTTTGTGGCAGCTATTGATAGGAGTTGTTTGAGCATGTCAACTGCCAAATACTTAGAGACACTGGGCCCAAGTGAAGACACACTTTCCACTCCTGGCATACTGGAAGCCACAACTTTCATGAAAATCTGAGTTTGGTACAACACCCTTAATGGGCTGAAGGTGTTGGACCAAACCCAATCATACTTCCTGTTTTATAATAATTTTCACAGGGTACATCCACCCCCTCATTTGTAAATACTTCTTTCTTAGTTCTTCATGTTCAAGCAAACCAATGGGCTTATCAAATAAAAAGGAATTGGTTCACCTAAAAGATAAAAGAGTCACCTAGTTAATCACATCCTTATGTAAGTGCCCACAGGGGAAAAAATGCAGAAGCATATCACAATAATAATACAAGACCTAACATCTAGATACACACACTTTTTGAATATAATTGAATACACACACACACACACACACACACACACCCCTCACTACATCAGATATTATTTAAACATCATTCAATACTTGTTCCATTCAGATATACATTAGATGTTTCTTCTTCTCAAACAATTTGTTGTTGGATCTTAAGTATGCACTACATGGATTTTGCTAGATCACAAGCAAAAATAAAAGCTATGGATAACAAGCAAAAGAGTCCAAATATAAAACAGAAAAAAAAAAAAAAAAAAAAAACTTGATAAGCCCAGTGGCCTACTTGAGCACACAGAACCAAAAGAAATATTTATTAACATCTTTCCTCCTCCTTTCGACCTTATAATAAATACAGCACCAACAAAAATTCAACAGCTGAAATCTTGATGCTCATTTAAGTCTGCTTGGTTACCGAGGTTTCCAGCATATATCAGCTTTTAAACTCATGAATCTCAGTAGGAGAATAAACTTATAATTTGATTAACATGCACTCGGGTTTTCTGTTTGGCAAAAGATTGCTACATACCTCTGGCTGATACATACCCTGTCATTCCAGAAATTCCCTTCAATTCTCAATTAGAACATTTAATTTTAATTTTGTGAGAGGACTTTCTATGGATAAAGTTGTACTTCATGCAATTAACTTATCAAGTCATTGCTATGTGTCAGGAGGTAATCTTTGCTGATTATCTATAAATTGAAAAGTACAGTTTTAGGTATCTTTAGGATGGGAGAGTGATATTCTGAAGAGAAAGATAACTGGTGAGAGTTAACTGTGATTAAAAGGAAATAACTGTATCACAATCTCACTTTTTGAAAGAGCAAACTAGTGCTTTTTTCAAATTACTAATCCCAGCTACCCTACACCATAGATAAAATAATTTCATTATTCTGTCTCTTTCTTTCTCTTATCCATAGATGCAAACGCATGCATGCGTGCACATGTGTGTGCGTGTGCACGCGCACACACACAATTTTTGCATAGGTTATATATATTGAGAGAAAAGAAAAAGGAGATATTTAAAATAGCAGCTATTTACTTTGGGAAGTTAATTAATTACAGTATTACATCAATTTTAAGAAGTGGAATTAAAAAAATTAGATCTCTTTAATAAATGACATTTTACAATAGCTGTCAGCCAAATGGCTGTAGTATTACAGTTTTTATTCCTGATAGCATAACCAGATAATTGTACTCTCAAAAATTCGGTAATCAAAGCTCTTAAGAATGATGAGCTTAAATAGGAGTACTGTTTGTTTCTGAAGACCTCCAATAGGATACTTTGAAAAGAAACCCACAACTTCAAAAGTTTGCAGATTTATCAGGATCTTGGAAGAATATCTTTTAGACTTATGCTGTGTAGTAGTGAATATTGAGCACTTAAAATGTGGCTAGTATAAATTAAGACAATTTGTAAGTTAAAAATACAGAATGTCAAAATACATTACATAATAGTACGTAAAATAACATAAATATTTCAGTACAACTTTTAATATACATTACATGTTGAAATGATAAAATATTCAATAAATTTGCTTAAGTAAAATATATCATAAAATGAATCCCATCTGTTTTACACTTTTATATATAGTAACAAGAAAACTTAAAATTACACACATAGCTCCCATTATATTTCTATTGCACAGTTGCTTTAGACTATATGGATTATTTTTTGCAACACTGCTGCATCAGAAATATTTTGATGGGCCAAAAGATATTATATGGAAAATATAGACATTGATGGCTATGAGCCAAATAATAATTCTGAAGATTTTGAATGTGAAAGCAATTTTTGAAAAAAAATTTTTTAACTTAAGTGTTTGCTAAGTATGGTTCTTGATCTAAATCCACCTCCCACTTGTTTTAATAAATAGATGTTTACTTGAACACAGACATATATATGAGTTTACATATTGTCTATGGCTGTTTATGTTTTACAATGGCAGCTTTGAGGAGTTGTAATGGAGATATTATGGCTGCATAGCAAAGTTATTTACTATGACTCATCACAGAAAATGTTTGCTGGACTCTGCCTTAAACAACTGATTTTGTTTATATTTTACTTTTTAATATTTGCATAGAAATGATACAACTGTATGTAAACACATAAGTAGATAATGAATCCTAAATAATAAAATATGATTAGGCAATTATTTCATCAGCATTTTTATGTTAGGTCTTAATAAACAATGTTTTGTGTAACTTCATGTCTGAGAATTGATTAATAATACTTATGTCAAGAAAAGATTACTTTCTATTTCTATAAATAAATATACAAGTTTTATTTGCTTAGTAAATACTTACTGAGACATTTATATATATTAGGCATTTTAAAATAAATATATAAAATAGATTTTAGGGAACAAGTTTCTATATTTCCAGAAACTTACAATCTAGAAGGAGAAAAGCAGAACACACAATTGCAGGGGGTTAAATGGCATGTAAATTAAAATGCAAGTGTAAGGAAAAGGGGGTTTCCTAAATTTGGTGATGGTTACTAACCTTAATGTCTCAGAAAGAACACTAGAAAAAATTCCAGTAGACTCAAAACACCAGTATTGAATAAAATAAAATAAAATGTATTAGAAAGTATGACATCAACAGCACAGGCAACAAAAGAAAAGATGGATAATTTGGTCTTTATAAACATTTTTTAAATTGTGTATTAAAACACTATCAACAGAATAAAAAGGCCCCACAAAATAAGAAAACTATTTTTGCAAATCATGTATCTGACAATGGGTTAATATCAAAATACATAGAGGACTCAAAACTCAGTAAAATAAACAGTCTGATTTAAAAATAGGCAAAGTCTTGAATAAACATTTCTTCAAAAAATAAACACAAATATCCTATGAGCACATTAAAAGATACTCAAAATCACTGATCATTAGGGAACGGCAAACCAAAAGTACAATGAGGAATCACCTTACACCAATGAGAATGTCTGCTACCAAGAGAAAAGAAAACATAAAATAGGTGTTGAAAAGACTATGGAGAAATTTGAAGCCTTGTAAACTACTGATGAGTAGGTAAAATGGTACAGAAAGTTACAGAAAATAGTATAATGGTTCCTTAACATTTTAAAGTATAATTACCATGTGATCCAGTAATTCCACTTTTAGGTATGCAGTCATAAGATGTGAAAACCTGAGCTCAGAGGGATATTTGTACACTCATGTTTGTAGCAGTGTTAATTACAAGAGCTAGGAGATGGATGCAGCCCAAGTTCCCATTGAAAAATGAATGGATAAGCAAAATGTGGTACATATAGAGAATTGAATATGATTTATCCTTAAAAAGAAAAACAATTCTGACATAGTACAACATATATGAGCATGGAGAACATTAAACTAAGTAAAACAAAACAATCACAAAATAAAGTAATTACAGTTAAATCATAGAGAAATAAAATAGAATGGTGGTTTCCAGAGGATGGTGGGAGTGGAAAATGGGCAGTTGTTATTTAATTGGTATGGAGTTTTAGTCTTGCAAGTTGAAAGGACTCTGGAGAGGAATGGTGATTATATTTGCATGAAAATATGAATGTACTCAATACCACTGTACATTGTACACTTAGTAAAGGTTCAAAATAGCAAATGTTATTTTATGTGTTTTTACTACAATAAAATGGAAAATATATAGGAAAAAAAGTGAGAATTTTAACTATTTTAGAAAGCAGGAATATTTTCTAAGACTCAAAATCCATAAGGCATAAAAAGGTTAATAAACTCAAATAGAAATTTAAATGGAGGCATTTTCTTAAAGAAAAATATTAATACACAGTCTAAGAATGGTTAATAATTGAAATTGGAAAAAATGTTTACAGCTATTACTATAAAAATAACTCAATTAAACAATGGGTAAATATTTACAACAATTTATAAAACAGTAAATACCCAAATGGCCAATAAGTAAATGGAAACTTAAATAACTTTATTGGTCATAATAAAAATGAAAATCAAAATCAAAATCACAGTGTGATTTAACTATCTATTTTCCTCAAGGACTAAATGGAAAAGATGAAATACACTAAGCATTGACAAGTATGCCAAAATAATTAAAACTTCATACTATAAAAATTCTAGAAGAGAACTTCAGAAGAACCCTTCTATACATTGAGTTAGAAAAAAAATATTCATGACCAAGAACCCAAAAGCAAATGCAAAAAAAAAAAAAAAAAAAAAAAAATTAAATAGATAGGACTTTATTAAACTAAAGAGCTTCTGCACAGCAAAGAATAAACAGAAAACCAGTCAGCAGAATAAACAACCCACAGATTGGAAGAAAGTCTTCATAATCTATACATACAACACAGGACTAATATTCAGAATCTATAGCAAACTCAAACAAATTAGCAAGAAAAAAACAAACAAATCTCAAACAAATCCCAGCACTTTGGGAGGCTGAGGTGGGCAGACCACCTGAGGTCAAGAGTTTCAGACCAGCCTGGCCAATATGGTGAAATCCCATCTCTACAAAACTACGAAAATTAGCTGGGTGTTGTGGCAGGTGCCTGTAATTACAAATATTCAGGAGGCTGAGGCAGGAGAATCACTTGAACCCGGGAGGCAGAGTTTGCAGTGAGCCGAGAATGTGTCATTGCACTCCAGCCTAGGTAACAAAACAAGATTCTGTCTCAAAAAAAAAAAAAAAAAAAAAAAAAAAAAAAAAAAAAAAAAAAAAAAAAAAAAATCAAGAAGTGACATGAATAGACAATACTCAAAAGATATTATACAAATGACCAACACACATATGAAAAAAAACTCAACATCACTAATGATCAGGGAAATGCAAATCAAAACTGCAATACAATACCACCTTACTCCTGCAAGAATGACCATAATAAAAAAATCAAATATAATAATGTTGGCGTGGATGCAGTGAAAAGAGAATGCTTCTACACTGCTGGTAGAAATGTAAACTAGTAGAACCACTATGGGAAACAATGTGGAGATTCCTTAAAGAACTAAAAGTAGAACTGCCATTTGATCCAGCAATCCTACTATTGTGTATCTACCCAGAAGAAAAAAAGCCATTATATGAAAAAGATGCTTGCACATGCATGTTTATAGCAGCAAAATTCACAATTGCTAAAATATAGAGCCAGTCCAAATGTCCATCAATGAAAGAGTGGATAAAGAAATTGTGATATATACACACACACACACACACACACACATATACACACACACACACACCAGAATACTACTCAGCTATAAAAATGAATGAATTAATGGCATTTGCAAACTGGATGGAACTGGAGACTATTATTCTAAGTGAAGCAACTCAGGAATGGAAACCAAACATCATATATTCTCACTCATAAGTGGGAGCTAAGCTACGAGGCTGCAAATGCATAAGAATGATACAATGGACTTTAGGGACTCAGGGGAAAGGGAAGGAGGTGATGGATAAAAGACCACAAATTAAATTCCGTATATACTGCTCAGGTGATGGGTGCACAAAAGTCTCACAAATCACCACTAAAGAGCTTACTCATGTAACAAAATACCACTGGTTCCTTAAAAATCTATGGAAATAAAAAAAGTTAAATAAACAAATAAATAAATAAACCTTCATACATTGTTGATGGGAGTTAAAATTAGTACAACCTGCCTTTATTTGTTTGGGCTGAGTAAACACAATGCAACACAACAAAACAAAACAAAACAAAACCATAAATGGGTGGTTAAACAACAGACATTTATTTTCTCACAGTTCTAGACACTAGATACATGATCAAGTGCCAGCAAGTTTAGTTTCTAGTGATGGCTTTTTTCCTGGATTTTAACAGTAGCCTTTTCACAAAGTTTTTCTTGGTGAGTATGTCTGGAGACAGAAAAAGCAAGCTCTCTAGTGTCCCTGCTCATTAAGACACTAATTTTCTGTAAAATAAGGGCTCTATGCTTCTAATAATCTCAGATAACCTTCATTCCTTCCTTACACAAATACAACCACGTTGGAGGTAAGGGCTCCAATGTATAAATTTTGAGGGTACACAACACACAACAATTTAGTTCAGTGCACAACCACCTTGGAAAATTTTTTGGCATTGCATAAAGAAGGAGATTGCAAATATTGTCCATGATTCAGAAATTCCACTTCTTAGTGTATACTCAATAGATAAACTTTTATTTCATTAAAAGCATACTTTAATTATTCAAGAAGGCAATTAATGATAATCCTAAACTATAAATTAACTGAAATGCCCATCAGCAGTAAATTAGACCAATGAATTTTGGTCTCTTCACATAATGGAATACTGTAACTCAATTACAATGAATTAGCTACCACAAAAAGCAAAATTTCAAGAAATTACAAATATAAATTCAGTGATAAATGAGAGACAACTGAGTATATGTGGTATGGTTCAACTTTTATGAGATCTGGAAGGCGTAAAAACAAATCTGTGATTCTAAATGTCAGCATAGCGCTTGTGATTCGGGTGGTAAGGGGAAGTTGATAAACCATGAACATTGATCTAAAACACCTGAGGTAGTGTTTAATATTGATGAAACGTACACCACCACGTCTAGTTCATGAAAACTTTAAGTTCTACACATATAATATAGGCAATTTGTTGTATTTATATGATATTTAAACAAAATTGTTTCTTTAATTGTTAATGCAGTAAAGAAATATTTTATGTTACACTGTACTTTGTGTTTAATTACTACGCATTCAAAGTTGTTGATCCAATTTCTTTTGGTCCATAGTAAAATTTTCATTAAGAAATAACATTATAAGGAGGTAGAGTAAGATGGTGGAAAAGAGCCCTCCAGTGAGTGCCCCTTCTCCCACATACACAAAGAAAGAACAATTTGAACCAATATCCATGTAATAAAATACATTCACAAAAGCTAGAAAACAAAATGAGGGATTATGGTACCTGGTTTTAGAAAAATAGTAAGAAAAGGCACACTGAAAGGGATAGAAAGGACAGTGTAACACTGCCTACATAATCCCTGCCCAGCTCCAGGAAGCACAGTGAAAAGAGAGACTCCCTCCACTTGGTGGAGAGAAAGGAAAATGAGAGAGGGACTTTGGGAATCCAGTGCACTTTCTCCTGGTGTCCCTGCAGGTTCATTGATTTAGTGACCTCACATACTGTGAGATAATTTTATAAACAAGGTCTTAGGGCATCCTCCAGGGCTGAAACTGCAGCAGTAATCATTGACTTAGGAAACTAAACAGTCAGTACCCTATGAATTCCTGGAAAGTTCTTTGAAGAAGGACAGGTACAAACAAGGACAGACTGTGAAGACTGGAATAAATGTAAAATTCTTCAATGTTCAGACATTGATGTACATCCATAAGCATCAAGAATATTTAAGAAAATATGCCCTAGCCAAACATACTAAATAAAGTGCTAGCAACTTACCCTTAAGAGATGGAGCTATGTGATCTGTCAGATGGGGACTTTAGAATAAGTATTTTAAGCAATTTGATGAACTTCAAGAAAGTACAGAGAAATCTTTCAGAAATTTATTAGAGAAATTTAAGAAAGAGATTAAAATGATTTTTAAGGTATCAAACATAATGAAAATAGAATAAATAACTGAAAAATGCATTAGAGGGTCTCAATAGCAGAATATATCAAATTCACACAAAGAATGTATGAGCTTGAAGACAGGCAATTTGAAAATATGCGGTCAGAAGAGAACAAAACAGAACAAAGAAAGCTTATAAGCTCTATGGCATAGCATCAAAAGAGCAAATTAAGAGTTTCTGGCCTTCAAAAGGAAGTGAACAAAGGAAGGGTAGGGGTAAAAAGCTTAATCAAAGAGACAACTTTCTGAACCTAGAGAAACGTGTATACATATATGTGTGTGTGTGTATATATATATGTACAGGAAGGTGAAAGATTGCCAGTCAAATTCAAACCAAAAAAAGACTACTTCAAGAACATAATAATCAAACTCTCAAGGGTCAATGAAAAAGATAGGATTCTAAAACGAGCAGGAGAAAAGAAGGAAACAACATATAAAACAAGCTCCAATATGCCTGGAAGCAGACTTCTCAGAGGAAAGACAGGAGACCGTGGGATAACATTCAGAATGATGAAGGAAAATAAAAAAACAACAAAAAAGAAACACCCCACCACAGATAATGCTGTATCTAAGAAATCTATCCTTCAGTCATGAACGAGAAATAAAGACTTTTCCAGGCAAAGAAAAGCTGAGGGAAACCATCACCACCAAACCTCTCTTATAAGTAAAAGCCAAAGTTCCCTATTCTGAAAGAAAAAGATGATAAAGTGTATGAAGGAAACATCTTCAGGGATACAACTTACTGGTAAAAGTAAGTATACAAATTCAGAATACTCTCAGTGTAATTGTGGTGTGTATATCACTTATATCTTTACAGTATAGAGACTAAAAGGCAAAACTATAATTATAAAAAGATAATAATTGAACAGATAAACAACATAAATATGTGAAAATTGAGACAAGTCAACATGTAGGAGAAATGGAGTTAATGTAGAGGGTTTTATTAATAGTTTTTGTTTGTTTTCTTTATATTTTGTGATCAATGGTAAGTTGTCATTAGTTAAAATAACTTGTTATAACTCTAAGATGTTTTTGGTAAGCCTCACTGTAACTACAAGGGAAAACCTATTACTGTAGGGCACATCAAGAATAAAAAGGAAGAAAATAAACCAGATAAAATCACTTCAGCACAAAGGAAGACGTAGGAAGAAAGAAGTTACAAAGCAACCAGGAAAAATGACAGTAGTAAGCCATTACCTATCAATAACAACCAATTAAAAGACACGCAGTGATTGAATAGATTTGAAAAAAAAAGATTCAACTATATGCTGCCTACAGAAAATTTACTTTACCTATAAATGTGCAAATAAACTGAAAATGAAGGGATGAAAAGGGTATTCCATGCAAATTAAAACCTAAAAGAGCAGGAGTAACTGTACTTATAGCAGATAAAATAGACAATATGTGAAAAATGGTAAAAAATCAAAGAAGGTCATTATATAATGATGAAAGAGTCAATATAGCAGTGGAATATAACAATTGCAAATATATATGCACCCATCACTGGAGTACTTAAATATATAAAGCAATTATTAACAGACATAAGGAGAGAGATTGTCTGTATATTATAATAGTAGGGGACTTTCACATCCCATTTTCAGCAATGGACAGATTATCCATATCAAAAATCAGCCAATAAATATTGAAGTTAAACTGCTCTAGACAAAATGAACCTAACAAACATTTACATAACATTCCACCCAAAAGCTGCAGAATACCCACTTTTCTCATCAGCACATAGAATATTCTTCAGGATAGCCATATGTTATGCTACAAAATAAGCTTTAACACATTTTTTAAAAATCAAAATTATGTCAAGAATCTTTTGTAACCACAATGGAATAACTAGAAATCAATCATAGGATAATCTTTGAAACTATAAATATATGAAAATTAAACAATATGCTCTTGAACATATGCTCAAGAGTAAATAAATAAATTAAAAAAAGGAAACTTAAAATGTCTTTGAGACAAATGAAATTGGAAACACAAAATACCAAAAGCTATGAAATGCAGTAAAAGCAGTTCTAAGTGGAAAGTTTGTAGCAGTAATCACTTACATTTAAAAAGTATAAAGATCTTGAATAAATAACCTATGCTTCACCTCCAGGAAGCAGAAAATCAAGGCAGAAACCTAAAACAAGGAGAGGAAAATTTATAATAAAGCTTAAACAGAAATAAATATAATAGAGACTAAAAAATATACAAGGTATCAACAAAATGAAAAGCTGGGTTTTAAACAGATAAAATTGACTGAAAATATCTATGAGTAAACTTAACCAAGGAACTGAAAGATCCCTGCAATGAAAACTATAAAACGTTGGTAAAAGAAATTGAAGACATAAAGAAATAAAGAAATCCCACATGTTCATGAAATGGAAGAATTAATATTGATATAAAGGCCGTATTGCCCAAAGTGATCTACTGATTCAATATAATCCTTATATAAAATCTTAAAATTTATATTGAAAATACAAAAGACCCCAGATAGCCAAAGCAATTTTGAGCAAAAGAACAAAATGAAAGTGTTGCCCTACCTGACTTCAAATATATATTATAAATATATATATTACAAAATATATATTTATAATATATATAAATATATTATATATTATAAATAATATTATAAATGTATAGTAATAAAGCTGCATGAAACTGGCATCAAAATAGACACATAGACCCATGGAACAGAATAGAGAAACCATAAATAAATCCATACATTTACTGACAACTGATTTTCGACAAAGGTACCAACAACAAACATTGAAGAAATAACAGTCACTCAAAAAATAGTGCTGGAAAAACTGGATATTCACAAGCAAAGGAATGAAACTAGACCCCAATCTCTCAGAGTAAAAAAAAAGCCATTCTAAATGGATTAAAAACTTAAATGTGAGATCCAAAACTAAGAAACTATTAGTAAATAACAAGGGAAATGCTTCATGGAATTGGACTGGGGAAAAAATTATCAGATAAGACTACACAAAAGCACACGCAGCAAAAGCAAAAAATAGACATATGGAATTACTACCAAATTATTAACTATGACATTATTACAAACTAAAAAGTGTCTCTACAGGAAAAGAAACAAACAACAGAGGGAAGAGATAACCTACAGAATGAGAGAAAATACATGCAAAATATACATCTGGTAAGGAATTAATATCCAGAATGTATAAGGAACGCAAATAACTCAACAGGAAAAAAACAAAAACAATCCAATTAAACAAGGGCAAAACCTCCTAACAGACATTTATCAAAGAAAACATTAAAAATGGCCAACAGGTGTATACAAAATTCTCAAAATTATCAGTCACCAGGGAAATGCAAATCATAACCACAATGAGATATGACTTTACTCCTGTTAAATTTGCTATTATCAAAAACATAAAGGATAAGAATTGTTGGTGAGAATGCAGAGAAAAAGAAACACTTCCACACCGCTAGTGGGAATGTAAATTATTATAGTCATTAGAAAAAAACAGTAAAGAGGTTCCTCAAAACCTCTTTATTTTATTGTAAAAGAAAACAACCATATGATTCAGCCATCCCATTACTGGGAATATATTCAACGAAAGTAAAATCAATATGACAAAGAACTACTTTACTCCCACATTTATTGCTTCACTATTTACAATAGCCAAGATATGGAATCAATCTAAGTGCTCATCTACAGATTAATAGATAAAGAAATATATGTATATTTGGAGACGGAGTCTTTCTCTGTCACCCAGACTTCAGTGCAGGGGCACAATCTCAGCTCACTGCAACCTCTATCTCCCGGATTCAATCAATTCTCCTGCTTCAGCCTCCCAAGTAGCTGGGGCTACAGACGTGTGCCACCAATGCCCAGGTAATTTTTACATTTTTAGTAGAGATGGGGCTCTACTAAATATATATATGTATGGACCACAAAACACTATTCAACCATAAAACAGAATGAAATCCTGTCAATTGCTTCAACATGGATGAACCTGGAGGACATTATGTTAAATGAAATAAGCCGGAAAAATCAGGGAGCAAGATGGCCGAATAGGAACAGCTCCAGTCTCTAACTCCCGGTGTGAGCGACACAGAAGACCGGTGATTTCTGCATTTTCAACTGAGGTACTGGGGACATCTCACTGGGGAGTGCCGGACAATCGGTGCTGGTCAGCTGCTGCAGCCCGAACAGCGAGAGCTGAAGCAGGGCGAGACATTGCCTCACCTGGGAAGCGCAAGGGGAAGGGAATCCCTTTTCCTAGCCAGGCAAACTGAGACACACAACACCTGGAAAATCGGGTAATTCCCACCACAATACTGTGCTTTAAGCACGGGCACACCAGGAAATTATACCCACACCGGTCCAGGAGGGTCCCACGGCCACAGAGAATCCCTC
>NW_016805195.1:945815-960804 GCF_001698545.2 Rhinopithecus bieti | reverse complement strand
ATATGTAACAAACCTGCACGTTATGCACATGTACCCTAGAACTTAAAGTATAATATAAAATAAAATAAAATAAAATAAAATAAAACAAACAAAATCAACTGCAAAAAAACACAAAATAAAATAAAATAAAAAAATAAATGAAATAAGCCAGGCACAGAAAGACAAACACCACATGATTTCATTCATAAAACTGATCTCATAGAAGTAGAGAGTAGAGGCCAAGTGTGGAGGCTCACACCTATAATCCCAGCACTTTGGGAGGCCAAGGCTGGTGGATCACCTGAGGTTAGGAGTTCGAGACCAGCCTGAGCAACATGGTGAAGCCCCGTCTCTACTAAAAAAAAAAAAATTAGCTGGGCATAGTGGTGCACACCTGTAGTCCCAGCTACTCAAGAGGCTGAGGGAGGAGAATCGCTTAAACCTGGGAGGTGTAAGTTGCAGTGAGCTGAGATGGTGCCACTGCACTCCAGCCTAGGTAACAGAGTGAGACTCCATCTCCCTAAGAAAAAGAAAAAAAGAAAAAGTAGAGAGTAGAATGGTGGTTACCAGAATATGAGGAGGAGAGAATGAAAGGGGGCTGGAGAGAGGTTGGCAGACAGATACAAAGTTATAGTTAAACAGGAAGAATATGTTGTGGTGTTCTATTACACAGTCGGGTGACTATAGCTAATAACAATGTCATATTTATATTAAGATTCCTAGAAGAGAAGATTTTGAAACTTTCCACTATAAAGAAATGATAAATGTACAAAGTAATAGATATGGTAATTGCCCTGACTTGGTCATTATACAATCTATGCATCACACTAACCCCAGTAAATATGTACAATTATATGTCAATTTTAAAGGAAACTTTAAAAAGATAAAAAAGAACATTATGACTCTCAATAAAAATAAACACTAGTTTTGGACTAGTTTTGGACTCATTAAATTTGTTCCATTAAATTTGTGTTAATGGTATTTTCATAAGCACAAAATGGATCACACAAATAAATGAAACAGTCAAGTATTATACAAATGTAAAAATCAAGCAATATTTTATAATGTAGAAAAGATGGAGTAACTGATACGGTAACCTAACTAAGAGCAAGAATACTGTAATCAATAAAATTACATTGCAGAATGCCACAAATAGGAGAAAATTACAGAAGTCAGGTATCACTGTAGATAATAGTAAACTTGGGGAAGATAATCATAAATAATTTCTGACTATATGAGAAGCCAGACTTCAGGATTCTCCAAGCAGCATGGAATTCCCCATCTACTTCTTATTTCAAAACCATAAGAAGTAGGTTTATCTGGTGAAAGGTTATACAGAATTATTCTAGTCATTTTGGAACTATGCTTAACTGAGTACTATAAAACTCTCCTAGAATAAAAAGTAATAAAATACAAGTCTCCATCCTGAAATGTGGGGTCTCATCACTATTGATACCACTTAGCTCTCAGAAAAGTTGGAAAACTAGGATTATACCACACAGCAACATACTAGACGATTTATCTTTCAGAAAGTAAATAAAAATGCAAATACATATTATAACTGGGTCTTATACAATGAGGAGTCTAGGTAGGTGATGAGCCTTATCTTTGTACTAGACTCCACACATAAACCCCCCCTTTTTTTTTCTTGGCACTACATCCCCAAATATAAACAGACACCAAAGGATCCTCAAATATGTGGCAAAATTTCTAACATTAATAATAGTAATAATAAAATACCAAAAATAAAGCCCTCACTGGATTTGATGTGTGTATATGTGTGTTTACGTTTTGAGGAGATAAGATAGTCAACTGAATTTGTAATATAGAGTGTTAGAGTCAAAGGAAGAACACAGAGAAAGTCCATAGTATAGACTAAAATGCATATATGTCCTTTTGATTCTTTCACTGAATAAGAATTAATGCCTATACATTACAAAATTCAACAATGCTAGGCAAATAACAAGAGAACTGTAACATCAATGATTACCAGAGCATGCAAAAGATCAGGAGATGTTCAGCTGTCCATTAGATTAGAGAGATCACATTGAATACCTGGCCCATTCTCTGCACACCCAGAGATCACAGTACTTTATCCTTCCTAGAGTAAAAATTATGCAACAGCTGCCAATAAAATGATCAAGCTGGTCCTCAATCAAATTAAATGCTTTTCAATACAAATTTTAACATTCTTAATTCAGGATGGCATTATTTATATACTCAAAACATAATATTCACATGAATAAGTTAATGAAATTAGCAAATAGTTTCCAGTAGCCCTTAGACATATGCTTAAAGATTTAAAGGAAATTATGAACATAAGGAGGAGAGAATTAAAACACTTAAATAAAGAAACAAATGAAATTTTACTTCTAATATATTGGACTGACACCAGTAGCTAGTGCTGTATTGGATGCAGAATATTGAATTCCGCTACTGGCAGATTGTGTGTGTGACTGTATGTGTGAAGCATAATATTCAACAGTGATTGTGACTACTGTTATTTTACCTAGATCTACTATTACATTGGGCCCACTGTGATGTACATCAACAAAATAGACGCCTTGGGCCATATGTCTTACAATAAGAAAACTCATGACTGGACGAGGATATACCTGACAATGCTATAGAAAGTCCAAAGCCTTCTAAGGCCATGCTTATCAGTAAAAACAGAAAGAACAGTTTAAGTGGAGCCTCCTGCTGTCTAAATTTTACCAAAAAAAAAAAAAAAAGTGAGTAAGACTGGTGAAATAAAAACTATATCTAGCACCCTCTCTACAAAGAGGATCTGTGAAATGTTTACAGCTTTTCAGGCAGAAGTGAAGTAATGGGAGCTACATTAGAAGGTGCTGAAAATAGACACTGAATAGTGCCAATTTACAATATCCACTGCCCAAAATCTCAAAAATAATCTCATATTCATCCTTCCCAGGAAAATACATTGGGATATACTTATCAAATGAGAAACAAACAAAGAGAAATATTCATGGAGTTATAAGACAAAAAAATTAACATAACGGAAATGATAAGGAAATTCCCATGATTATGTTGAAGGGAGATCCTATTAAACATATAGAGGAAACAGCCAGATTGAAGTGGAAAGACAAAGACCCAAGAAGAGATGTCTCAAAAAAGTGTTTTAATACAATTCGTATATTACCTCAGAGAAAATAAAAGGTAGCATAAGAAAATAAATATACCCAAAGTGTCAAATGTAGCTGATATGTGACTAATATTTATGTAGTCACAATAATATATAACCTAGGGGTTAATTTGACTAAAATATCTGACATAATCCCTATGTGTGCACAGACAAAGGGAAGTGTTTTTTGTTTTCTTTTGTTTTTTGGAATGGGTGTCAGGGAACTGACTATCCATCTTGTACAAAGGGAAGCCAAAGGAATTCTAAAACAGAGAAGTCAAGTAATGACAATACAAAGGTACTATTGAAAACACGGAAATAAACATCTAAAAAGTAGTTAAAAGTGTGGAATGCTATTGCCTACATAGAACAAGAAACCCAGAGGAAATGGACTGGAGATTACTGATTATTAGGAGAAAATGGTCTAGTGGGAAGGATGAATTCAGACTCTGCCACCAGGAGGAAGGCGCCATAATCTGTGGGACCTTGTGCAAAATGAAAATGCCCTTGTGGCTGTGGGTCCCTGTGTGACTTCAAAGTTCATTTGTCTATGAAACAAACCCAGACCAACACTTTGAATTCTCTCTGTTTTTTTATTAAGCATCCAGTTGTATAGTTTTGCCTAGAACTCAGGGAGAAGAACTAAGGAGGAGCATACATTGTAATGAAATCAGTATACAAGCAAGAGTTAAACCTAGGAGAACAAATAAAATCTCCTTGGAAAGTATTCGGTAAAGAAGAGAAAAAAATCTAAAGAAGAATCCTAAGAACAACATAATTCATTTCACTCTGATGGTTTCTAGGAAAATCAATTTTGTGTAGAGTAAAATATTCCTCATCTGGCCTTATGGTCTTTTTATTGGATCTGCTGTTCACAACTCTTAACTTTAAACTTCTCTTTGGCCTTGAATTTAGTCATATTTTCAGATAACCTCTTAACTGCCTCATGTTTTCATAAACATCTTAGAAAATGACTACTGTTTTATAGAAAACATGAATATTTATGAATTTTTAAAGTACATGACATTCTTTTAGATAAATGCCTAATAAAAGAAAATTTATAATTACCATACATTTACAACACGATTTCCGTAAACAGAGACAAGTTCATGAAGAAATTACAAATAAGAAAGCTAAGGGGTGAGAGGAGGGGGGAACCCTACATATTATTTTCATGCTTTCTTTTTTGTAGAATATAGAAAGTTTATTTTATATTATGGTAATTTTAAAATAAGCTTCAATTGTGTTTTATTATGATTTCTTACTTTAAAACAAATCAATTTTTATACTTTATGGTATATGGCTTACACAAGTTAAAAAAGTATGTAATTTTCTAAAAGAGTATTACTGGTGAATTTTCTGCTATTATATCTACTTACTGTAGATTAACATGTCTGAACCTTGGCACTTTTGGCATTTAGGGCCAGAAAATTCTTCATGTGTAAGAGACAATGTAGGATGCACTTAGGGTTGTAATGTTTAGCAGCATCCCTGACCTTTATCCACTTGATGTCAGTAACATCCTCCACCAACCCCAAGTTGTGATAATTAAAAATGTCTCCAGACATTTGTACTCTGGAAGAGAAAATTGTTCTTGTGTGAGAACCACTGTTCTACATTTAAGAAAAATTTCAGGTCTACTCAGAATTAAAATCAAACTATTAGGATAAAAATCACTATAACATGATTTATAATCCATTTTGGGTATTTATATGAATGCTTATTAATATTTTGTGAATTATCATAATATGAGGTTTTTTCTTTTACTATGAGTGACTATAGCTCTTCTATATTAGAAATAAAACTGGTAATAGTTCTTGCTGGGCTGCAAACGAATAACAGAAATTAAGTAGTGGTATTGAGCAAAGGGTATGATTTAGATTTTTTTTTTTTTTTTAAGCAGAAGCTTGCTAGTAAAACATCAAATTAACTTGATTCTGCTTCCTGCAGGCCTTTGTGAATCTTTCAAATTAGTTAAGTGATTTAGGGTTGGAAAGAAGAGACACGAATGGAGACAGCATCTTCTTTTCAGCAGTTTTGGAAATCAGGACCCCAGTATTTCTTAGAATTGAGAGGTACAGGAACCATTTTAGTGAGTGTCATCTAGGGTATCAAGCAGGTGGTGAATTACATGTTTATTCAATATTACATTTCCAACTCAAAGGATGATAATATTACATTTCCCACTCAAAGGATAAAACTTTATCAATTGTCATCAAACAACATATAGTGCCCTTAAATGAGATCGCACTGAGCCCAGTCAACAAGTATTTTTGATGCAATAGATAACAAATACTCTGAATTAATCTTGTATTTATGTAGTCAAGAAACAATAAAATCACTGTGGCTGGAACAAAATAATAGAGGGAAAAACTGAAGGCAACTCTTCCTCTTAATAATTGCTAGGACTAGTTTGGATAAACAAAAATGGAAGTAAGAGACTAATTGAAGATGCTTCAAAATTAAGGCTTAAGGGTGATCACTTTACTGGGTAAATGGTGGTACTATTTATTCAGATAAAGCACACTAGTAGAAAAAAGAGAAATCAAAAGTCTTTGCCTGAACAATTGGGTGAATGGTGTTGCAGCTTATTGAGATAGGAATCCCTAGCATAGGAGGTATAATTGACAAAACAAGGAATCAATTGTATACCTTTGGGAAATTTTAAGTTAGATACACTGATCAGAAATTCAAGTGGAGATTTCAACTAGTCAGCTGAATACAGTATAAGGTTCTGAAAGGTAGGTAGGAGGTCAGAGCTGGACTGGTAAATTTTAATTTACCAGTCACTATTATATGACTAGTATTTAAAGTAGAGGAAGTAGGTAATGAGCTTACCTAGGGAGTGAATATGTTTCTAAATAGGAACATGACCCAATCCTAAGGCTTTCCACTGCTTCAGGTTGAGGAAATGGGAAAAAACAAACTAAGCAAAGATGATTGAGAAGGTGCTACCACTGAAGTAAAAGGAAAATTCAAGAGAATGTGTTATATCTGAAGCCAAGTGAATAAAAGGAAAGTTTATAAAAAGAAGTGCAGAGCTGGGTTAGAGATGAAATAAGACACAGATTGGTGACTGAAAAAAAGATACATATGCTGTATTTTAAACGAATAAAGTTGCTTTCTATTATCCCCTTGTCCAAGGTTATAGCCTTATAAGAAACAATTATCATATAATGATCTTGCTACTATAAAACTAATTTCCTATTTCAGCATTGATGTGAACATATTTAGTTGATTGAAAGGGATGGAGGAAATACAGGCATAATTTTTTGTAATGGGTTGAGTCTAGAGAGGCTACCTCACATAAGAAATAATAAAGCCTGAAATGAAAGTTCACGGAAGACTCCAACCATCTATAACTCAGGCACATGGGGATTAGAATTTGTGCTACATATGGGTAATATAAACCACGATAAATGTATAGCTTTGGTTATATTCGACAATTTGTGTTAGATGATGTCAATATAAAAACGTATTGAAATTTGCTATCTATAGTCTTAGTACTTTTCCTCTTAGGAAAAGTACATCTATATAGGAACAACCAATTTAATAATTTATCTGTAATTAAAACTCTAATACAACAAAATTTACAATAAGAAAAAAATGCGGTTTCTGAATTCACAAAGTTTAAGTGTAGAGGCTTATTAAAGGAATCTGGGACTTCAGCACTAGGTTGTGGCTCCACTGTCTGAAGAAATTAAGTCTTCAATATCATGTATTAGGTAAATGCTAAAATATCTTTTGAACCGTGTTGACAGAGATTGAGCTATAGGCAGCATAGGGTGACAACATAGGCAATTTTCTACGTGTCCTGCTGAAAAATAAGCATGCAAATTATTTAGTTTGAGGCTTCCTTGTTAAAAAAGAAGTTGAATCAATAGTAGAATTCATAAATTCTAACAATTATTTACTGGACTTTTGCTATGTTTCAGATATTTTGCTATATTTATAATCAAAATTGAGTTTGAAGTAGTATGTAATATAGGAATGCTTTCTGATCATTTGCAATTCATAAATAATAGATATGACCTACAGACAAGATTAGCATATTTAAGGAATTAATTATTATTACATTTGCTTCCCTTCATCGAGTCCATCCTAAAAGCCAACCACTGGTAATTCTTACACGTATTACCTCATTGAATCATCATAACAATCCTGCAAGATAATTACACTCATTTATAAATGTTAAACTAAGGCTCTGTGACTTTAATGAGGTTATTTCACTAAGACATTAAAGTGTTTCAATAAGGTAGAAGTAATGATTTTGTCAAAGCTGCTGAGAGTTCAAGTAAGAGTAAAACATATAAATGATTAAAGTGGGAAAAATGGTAGTCCCTGATAAAGCTGAAAAGATGGTGTTGGTAGAGTCAATCATTGGTGAACTTTCTAAGAATGGTACATTTAGTGTCAGGATAGTAGTTAAATAGAATAAAAATTAAATAGAATGGCTTCAGTAGAGAATAAATACCTAATTGGAGATAATTAACAACAGAATAGGACACAGAGAATTAAAAGCAGTAAGTATAAACAACTTTCCCGGCAATTGCCTATAAGTTGGGATAGATAATCTGTCAATTGTCTAAAATAATAGTGAAAGGGAGTGAGGAAGGAAAACAGAGTCTGGAGGCAGGGAACATAAGGCCAATTCACACTTCAGCTATAATAGGAAATATCACCACAGGGTATAGACCAAGTAAACGACTTTGTAACTTTACTTCAAATCTTCTCCATTTACATAGGGCATACCTCAAGTAACCAATGGAATCCTAGGGGTAAACTTCCAAAATTCTGTAACAGGGCTTTTGAGCTCCTATGCTTGGGCCCACTCTCACACTGTGGAATGTAGTTTCATTTTTACTAAATCTCTTCATTCCTTCCTTGCTTTGTTTGTGCATTTTGTCCAATTCTTTGTTCAAGACGCCAAGAACTTGGACACCCTTCACTGTTAACATATTTTTGCGAGCTAGCCAGGAGGAAGAGGTAAGCCCAAAGTTTGAGATTTATTCTTCTCCTTTCTCCTTCTCCTTTCTGCTTCAAATGGGGGAATCTCTTTCTCTCTCTTTTCCTTTCCAACCTGGGACTCGGTGGGCAGCGCCTAAACATAGAAGCAACTGCAGGTTTCTGGCCATGGTCAGTGAAACTAAGGGGTTTCCAAGGGCAAAGCCTAACCACCACTGCCCAATTTGCTTAAGGAATCTAGGTCTTTTTCAATTTTTTACTCCTCTGTCTCTTTTTTTTTTTTTTTTTTTCAGTCTTTCAATGACTGTTTTCTAGCAGCTCCTTGGAAATTGAGGACATTTGGCTGAGGTCACTCCCCGGAATTGCCTGAAGGCCTAGGAACAAATGAGAATAATTGCCCTGCCAGAAGGGGAAAGGACTTTCTAAAAATTTTTTCTACACATGGTCCCTGATTCCTAGGTGTGGCGCAGCTTGGAGCAAACTCCTACTTGTTTCAGGTGACTCAAACCTTCTTTTCTTATGCTGAATTCTTCCCTTCCCCTATTCAACTGGCTAAGGGCAAAGGAAACCCACCAAGCCTCCGGTTCCTATCATTAAAGTTCATGGAACGGGAAGCCTGGTTAAACATGGCCTTATCAAATTACAAGGATGCTAAAAGTCTGGGATTACACCCAGGTAACAAACGACAGCTCATAGTAGACTCTGGAGGGAATGCATGCAAAGTGGCACCAGTGCCCACCTAAGGCCAAGAGACATCTGGAACTCTTAAGATTGAACCCCACAGGAGGCTACTCGGGGGGATTATCTGGACCTCAAACTCTCCAGAGAAGATGCTCTCTGCAGAGGTTCTGAGGTATAGTAATGAGCCCTCCTTAGAATTTTCTCTCGCAGTTGCAATGTTGCTTGGCCCCAAAATTGTTTAGAATCTGAAGTTTACTGTCTAATGGGAAAGTGGGATGGCATTGCATGTATCCATGCTTTTGTGCTGCTGTTCTAAGCAGGGTTCCTGGTTAACATGTAACACCCTCCTTTGGGACTCTTTGGCCCCAGTGCTCCTGGGAGTCTGGGGAGTTTAGCCTTTAAATATCAAACTCCCATGGATACCACTTTACCTGAAATTTTGGTTCACAGCCTTCCTTAAATTATCCACTGGGGCAAAGTAAAACTGGCAAGCTTGTATTGTTATCTCATGGCTAACATTCCAAGCTATCAGATCTTTGTATATGTGTGTATACATATCTAGATATGTTTCCTTGTACCTACACTTATTGTTATATGTTGTGTCTACCAAATTGGCTTATAGAGAGCATTCATAAATTACGTAAATAAGCAATTTTCAAGTTCATGTGACCTAAGTATAACTTTACTAAACAAGCTAGCTTTAACATTATTGGTGGAATAAAAATAGAAAGGCCTTCAGAATTGTCAGCACACATTTTTTTTTCCTGAATTTTATGTTTATCTTTGCTAGATACTTTAAAATGTCAGTGTTAATTTAAGCCGGGAGATGCTTGGGCAAGCCTGCCTCCCATTTTACTCAAAGTCTCACTGAGATAAATCCATGTCTGACTGCTTCCTTCAAAAAGACTAATCAGAAACTCAAAATAATGCAATCATTTGTCTCTCACCTATGATCTGAAAGCCCCCTAGTCCCTTCCTTGCCTCAAGTTGTCCTGCCTTTCCAGACCAAACTAATGTTTAATGGTTTACATATGTGGATTGATGTCTCATGTCTCCCTTGTTAAAAGTAAAAATTAAGTACAATGAATGGATAAATGTTTTAGGTAAACTTTTTGGGTAAATTAAAATGTTAGTTATTTTGATATTCATTTAACATCTGAGTCATTTCCAATTAAGAGAGGGTTGTGATGGGGAAATATGTTTCTAAAATTGTGGGATTGTTCTTATCTATAAATGCCCATATCTGACAGTTTAAGACTTCTTGCTTTTAGGGTTTCACTAAAGTTTTAGATTTCTAAAGAAAAAAATTTTAGTTAATATGTAATTCTGTATACAAAATGCACCAGAAAGCGTTGTTATTAGTAGAAAAAAGAATAATTTTGTCTAATTCAGAAGTTATCTAAAAGTTAGCTCAAATTACAGATTTGAAAATGTTATTTATGAAACTAGTAAGGAATCATTAAGTAGGGGAGAAAGATGTAGAAAGAGTTTAAATAATAAAATATTATTTAAATCCTGATAGAGAATTAGAGACGTTTGGCTAATAAATATTTTCATAGTTAAAGCTCTTAGTCTTAAAGTAAAATAAGAAATCTTGAAAACAAGGCATTGACAGTTTGGCAATTTTTTTTTTAATACAGTTAAGCATGAAGATGAATTTAGTGTGGAACCAAATTTCACATCCATGCTTGCATTGCTTCACACTATGTTTCCTCGTTTGCATGGAGAGTACTACATACTAATTGGTCACGTGCCAAGGTGAATTTCTTGATTACACAGGATGTATGATGATATTAGTAAACTTAAGAATAGTAAATTTTATATCAGGAATAAGGTATTCAATATGTGGGGTTTTGGAGGCCTTAGATAACACTGTATCCTCCAGGATAAATTGCATAGGAAAATTGAGGGTTGGTTTTCTGTTTATTTGTTTTTGCTTCTATTTTTAATCCACTTGCTCTTTATTCTTCTCTGGCTTTAGCTTGTGTATCCATATATATAAAACCATGGTGATTTTTAGTTTCTAGTGGAAGGCTTTTATTTCGTTCTGCAAATAGTTATTTTGTTTTCTATGCATTTCTAGCAAGTTATCATCCATTCCATTTATCTGGAATTCCTAAGTTACCTTTGTCAGGCTGCAAGAATTAATGGAGCACACCAGCTTTTTATCCTTAAACTAACTTCTTGGATTTTAGGGTTCCTTATACGTTAAGCGTGTTTAGTATAATGTTACAAATAGAATTTAAGTCACATCTCTCTTTCGGCCTAGTTTCTCCAAAATTTGTAAACTATTTATGTGTATTCTTAATTCATGGCAATGTGTTTGTTTGCATATTGTCAAGCAGGGTCTACAGGGCTGCTCAGGGAGAGAGAACCCACAAACCTAGCATGTCGGCAAAAGGGTTAAGAATTTCTTACCAGTCAGTCTCTGGCATCTTTCTCTCTGTGCAAACTGGTTAATTTCCTCTGCAAAGTTTTAAATTAATGGTTTAATAATAATAAGAGATTAAATCAAGTATTTTGTCAGAAAAGCAGAAAGTGTAATGCCTTTTACTTCATGTGGCTTTAGCAATCCTTGGGAAATAAAGATGGTTTTCAACATTATTGGTAAAATACAAATGTCTTTAAAATGTAAACATGTGGTCTAAATTTGTTCAAATATTAGGTTTGCTAAATGCTTTAAGGTTATAAACTGCTTTTTTGACTTTTAAAATTTGTTTAACTTGTCTGCTTTTCAACTAGGTAAGACTTGGGGTCATGTGGAGTTGGCCACAACCCTACCTATGCTGGAAACAATCAAGCCTTATCAAAACATGACTTACTAGGCCTTCCATTAAAATTCTCCATTATAACATGCAATTAAGACTATTAAAAACAGTTTTACATGCAAAGTGTGTAAGAATGGTAGAATGTGTGTGTGTGTTTTTTAAGGTTATAAAAGGTTTTTGCTTCTTTAAAATTTGAGTCATCATTTTGGCAAAATAAATAATTTATGGTAATCAAGAATTCTAAAATCAAACTTCAGTTTCAGAATTGTCTTTCATAAGGCCTGGCTTTCTGGATGAGGACCGCTGAAAACATCTAGAAGAAAAGTAAACAGGATTATTTTATGTGTTTAGCTACATGGCTTTGCCAAAATGATGTTTAATCTTCTTTAGGTTATATTTTTGTGAATAATACTAATACATATTCCTAAACTGTATAGGATTTCTAAAATTCTAATGCTTAAGTATATGCTATCAATTATAATTATAGTTATTGTGTTAAGTTATTGTAAACCACAAAAATAACCAAATTTCCTTGTCAGTGCTATGCAGCTAATTTGGAAAAACCACTGGTATCCAAGAGGATATATAACAAATGTTAATTAAGCATGGACTCACAGAGAAACAGGATGGCCACTTTGTCCTTCCTGAGTCCTTAAAGCTGTTATTATTAAAAGTTCTGCATTCCATGACTCATCATGGAAAAGATACAATGATCCAGACTTAATACTTTGGTGTAGTGATTTACAAATTACGAGAATAGTTTATAACCAATGCTTGATTCCATATTCCTGGAAAAACAAAGCTTCAGGTACATCTGGTCACCTGGTGGGACATTTAAACATTTTTTAAAGGGATTTCATTCAATTGTTATTTTCAATGCATGTTTTCTGGTTGTATAAAAGCTTTTCCATGGAAGAAAGCTGATGTTATAAAAGCAGATTATTATGCTATAGTGTATTTTCACCAGGTAAAAATGCTTTTTATGGTTTGGATCTTCTGAGAACATTGGAGAAAGACTATCCTTGCCATCCACACTACAACAAAACTTCATTCAGGACCTTGGGCTTTCGGTTCATGGTCTTGCAACTGAGAAGGGTCCCTCCACACTTTTGGAACTGTGCACCCATTGGAACCCTTGAGGTAAAGCTAACCAGGGAAATTTCTCTCAAGGAGAAGACATCATCCTTGATGTGAACAGTTTTTCCCAAGTTCACAGATTAAGACTTCTACTGTCATGAAACTTTTATCTTTGAATGTTTTTTTTCTTGTTTGTGTCCCTCTGTGAACAAACAATAGAAGTGGAAAAGGTGTCAGTTGTGTGCACTTACGGGGTATACTTTTATTTGTGAAGGGGTTTGCAGCCTGCCTTATACATGGGTAACCTTACACTTTGATAGATAAAGGATAAAGGCCCAACGTAGGTAAGATACTTTAATGGTACATGTGTTGCTTCATAATCAGTCAAAAACAAAACACTAGTTCACTCCTCTTAACCCACACCATGGGTTAAAGGGAACATTGCCAGAAGGCCTTCAATCTTCTGAAAGGGCCTCATTTGTGAGGTCCTTTTTCCATGGTTTAAAATAAAAGAAGCAATGATCAGAAATGCAACCCTCATGATAGGTTTCATAGCAAATTCTACTGTAGAGGCTACAGTCACACAACAGACTTTAAATTCTCTTGTGAAAGCTATGCTAAATAATAGAATTAGCTAAACAGAAAAAGTTACCTGTGCAGCTGCTGGCATTTGTAGCCTATGGGGAAATATATCAAGTGAAGATTATAGAAACTCAATGGTAGGGGATTGATGAAGAAATTGCTTAGTCAAATGAGTAAACTCTTTAGTTCATTCTTTGATTTGTTTAATTTTAGGGGGTTTGTTTTATCGGACCTTGGGTAAGAAGCATACACCAAACGCTTGGTATTATCCTCCCAATAGTCATAATAATAGTCTCCCTGGTGTGCTGTATTCTCTCAAAGATTTTAAATGTTTGCATGCAGCCATCTCTAGAACGTCATATGGTCTCTCTTCAACTGGAATAACAAGAGCTGAAAGAAATGTGCAACTATGAGGACATTTTAACCTATGAATGACATGCTGAGACCAGAAACCCAAAATGATATGGTAACTGAGAGTGGGGCTAAGACCTTAAGTTTTAGTCATACTCTCGTCTAAGTGAGAACCTGACCAAAAAAGGGGAATTTTTTTAAACAAAATTATGAAAGGCCATTGTTTTGGACTGAGCTCATGCACTAGGCCCCAACAAACCAAACCAAACCAAAATCGAGTTGCTCATGCTAAGACTTTAAGGAAACATACGGATTCTGGAACACAGCAGGGTTTGTTTTTTTTTTTTCTTCTGCAAATCTCTATAACAAACATCTCTGGCATCATAGGTATCCACCCCCTGAAGTTCCCATGAAATCTTTTAAGCAAATTCATTTCCTCTCTCCTAGAGACCATCGAGCTTCAGATGATCACTCAACAAAGGCTCTAGCAAGTTCCAAGTGAAGACACCACCCCTGGCCATCAAGGAGCTACCCTGCCTCTACTAGACACAGCAGGGTAACAGTTCCACAATCCCCAATAGGTAGGGACTACATCCCAAGCCAGCATGAAGCAGTTACAGAAAAAACACCATTGGCCCCTCTGCCTCCTATAAAGATTTATAGGGATCACATCTCTCAGCAGGGAGATGAGGCAGGAAAATGAGGTCTGGAGGCAGGGAACATAAGGCTGATTCACACTTCAGCTATGATAGGAAATATCCTCTACATAGCGCACAGGCCAAGTAAATGACTTTGTAACTTTACCTCATCCTCTCTGTTTACACAGAGTGTACCTCAAGTAACCAATGGAATCCTCTAGGGGGTATTTAAACTTCACAACATTCTGTAACGGAGCCTTTGAGCCCCTATTGCTCAGGTCCGCTTCCACACTGTGACTGTGGAGTGTACTTTCATTTTGAATAAATCCCTTAATTCCGTTCTTGCTTTTTTTTTTTTTTTTTTTTTTTTTTTAGATGGAGTTTTGCTCTTGTTGCCTCGGCTGGAGTGCAGTGGCATGATCTCGGCTCACTGTAACTTCTGCCTCTCAGGTTCAAGTGATTCTCCTGCCTGAGCCTCCCAAGTAGCTGGGATTACAGGCATGCACCACCATACCCAGATAATTTTTGTATTTTTAGTACAGACAGGGTTTCATCATGTTGATCAGGCTGGTCCTGAACTCCTGACCTTGGGTGATCCACCTGCCTTGGCCTCCCAAAGTACTGGGATTATAGGCATGAGCCACCATGCCTGGACTTTCCTTGCTTTGTTTGTGCCTTTTGTATAATTCTCTGTTCAAGATGCCAGGAACCTGGATACTCTCTACTGTTAACAGGAGTGCTTTACAAAACTGAAGAATTATTTTGTGTTTATGCTAAATTTAATGTGTGTGGTAGAAAAGAAAAAT
>NW_016805195.1:941807-945809 GCF_001698545.2 Rhinopithecus bieti | reverse complement strand
TTTTTTTTTTTTTTTTTTTTTTTTTTTTTTTTTTTAATATTATACCTTTATCAGAGTGAGAAAGTAAACCTACCAGGATAATATTTATAGTTTAGAAAGCTTACTTAAAAGCTATGGCTTTAAAATTTCAGTCACCATCATTGTGTTTTTACAAATGCATTCATCAAGGTTGGTGTAGGCCTTGTTGCTGTATTCTACAGTTTACATTAAAATTTTAGTTTAGGCTGGGCCAGGTGGCTCACGCCTATAATCCCAGCACCTTGGGAGGCCAAGGTGGGTGGATCACAATGTCATGAGTTCGAGACCAGCATGGCCAACATGGTGAAACACCATCTCTAGTAAAAATACAAAAATTAGCTTGGTGTGGTGGCGGGCACCTGTAATCCCAGTTACTTGGGTGGCTGAGGCAGAAGAATCACTTGGAACCAGGAGGTGGAGGTTGCAGTGAGCTGAGACTGTGACACTGCACTCCAGCCTGGGTGAAAGAGTGAAAATCGTCCTCAAAAAAAAAAAAAAAAAAAATAGTTTAAATATAGTTGTTTCTATAAGTAAAAAAGGCCACTGAAATAAGAATACTTTCAATTAATTAAATGGCTATAGTAATAGTCTATAAAATCAAGTGGTTTAAAGATAGAAGAGAGGACATAGGTAATGGTGGATAATGACTGAAAGTCACCAGAAGTTTGAAACAAAATTGACATGGGAGAAAGATTAAAAGATAGCTTGAAAGTTAGGTGGTGTAATTAACAGAGTGAGATACTTAAATTATGAATTTCAGAGGTGGTATACCTATATTTTGTTGTCAGTAAATAGCAAATCACCAAATGAGGAATAAGAGGCTGAGGTTAAGAGAAGGAAAAGGTCTTTAGAAATGAGGAATTGAAAAGAACACAGACACCAGGTGTTTGTTATATCTTCTCCATCGATATTGAAGTCATAATGAGTGACTTCAACCTAATTGGATATGTTAAGTGAGAAGAGAGGAATACAATATGTAAGTGGGTAATGCAAAGGGGGAGGAGACACAGAGAGCAAGCAGCACATCTTTGAGTTATGTGGCACATAACATGTAGGAGAAAAATAGAAGTGTCACCTTCAGAAGCTGGGACCCAGTGTCTTCACTTGGCAGCCTGAATTCAGTTATACTAAGAACAAAAAGAACTTTGAAGAATGAATATAGGAGATATTAGAGCCAGTATTGTCTGGAGGGAGGGAGAGGGAAACAAAGAACAAAGGTGACTAAGATGGTGCACTTCTGGGTTCTTCATCACCAACTTTCCCGTGCCCGGGAAAGGCACAGGTCAACTGCGCAGGCGCAGCATGACGTCTGGAACGTTTATAATTCTAATGGTAAAATATAAAAGCATATGTAAAAGATGCAGCATGATGTCCGACCAAGGAAAACCGAAACCTACCTGGCACCGCCCACCACAGGGCCCTGGACCCGCCCACATCCCGCCTACTGCCCTCCCACTCCCAGGCCCAAGACCCAAAAGCCACTCCCGGCAGGCGCGTGGCGCAAACTTCCTCGGCCCCTCCTCATACGCGGACCAAGGAACCTCGCCCTAGAACGCCGGGGCGACTTCCTTGACCTCCGCCACCAGAGACAGGTGAACCTCGCTTCCTCTTTCTATACATTGGCTACGTAATAAAGTTTCCTTTTTTATCTTGCCTACTTGCCTTTTCCTCTGGTGCCGGCTCTGGTGGTCCCATAAAACAAATCAAGTATATTATGACTTCCTGAAGGCATACTGTAAATTTTTTGGATATAAGTATCTCCCAGATACATAAATGATAGGGTCTGGTAAGACAATAAAAAAATGTAGAGTTATATGAGATAAGATCATTATAAATGACCTAGAACGTGTGTGCTTATGCAGTTTTTAGAAGATTATCTGGTTGATTGAAACATAACTGTTGGCAATAAAATACCTTACAAAGTTTGCTTGAACCCATTCATTAATCAGAGGGTGTCTACTATATGCCAAACAACTTGTTGTTGGGGATACTAGAGTAATGAAGAAGTAACTCATATAATTCAATTTCCACGTTCTTCTAAGCGCTTTTACTAGAGTGCCAGTGAACTGCTGTTCTAGATAATCTACATCACGTTCATTGTCATCTTGCTATCTTGTCCAGTGGCAAAATTGTATTAAAAATACAAACATATTGAGATATGTACAGTTAATAATTAAATTAAGACCAATTTAGGCCAATCACTGCGTTAAATAATATAAGACCAATAATAAAATTAGAATGTTTAAAATTTTCTTGTAAGTTATATTATAATTCGTTTTGAATGCTTTTATGTCTGAAGTCCATTTTCTCTGAGGTTTATGCTCTAACAAATTTTATACATTTTAAGTGAAAAATTAATGCTATATTATTTCTGAGCTTTCACAGTTGTTTACATAGCTAGATAAGGCAAATTATTTAGAATGAAATAATTTGCATTTACTTATAAGTAGAAATTATTTAGAATGAAATTATTTGCATTAATTATAAGTAGAAATTTATATTTGTTATATATTTTAACTATAAAAACATACAAAATCAATTGGATGCTGAAACTGATTGAAAAGAACAAATACCTCATTGTAAATATTATCATTGTAACATTTTAGAAATGTTATTTCTAAAAGAAAATGTTATTTACCTGAGAATAGGCATACCATTATACAGACCCTACATAGTAATAAGATAAAAGTTAAAAACATCATCAAATGAGAAGAGTAAAGGGCATTCTTCTAAGAATAGGCACTGTATTTGAATGGCAGGTGCCATAGTAAACTATGTGCATTTCAGGGAGGTAAAGAAAGACAAATGTTTTAGAGGAAAACGAGGAAGATTACATAATTGTTTTGAGATATGTATAATTTTGACATTCAACTGGGGGAGTTAAGGTTTACTTGTTAATAGTTAAAGCAACAAGTTGTCTCATAGAGCTTGGAAAGATAAACTAGAAATACGTAAGTAAAGAAATACACATAATTTGTTATAGACAAATTTTATATGAGTATACAGAGACATTTTTCACCTACATTCATATATTTTCTTCTAAGTCACCATTTAATTTGACAACTTCTCCCAGTGTGTCTGACCAAGAAGTTATTTTGCAGAACACTGGTTTAAATGATTATCTGTGCTATTTTATCAGTACAACAGCTTTCACTTCAATTCTCTTATTGTTCCTGATTTGCTGATGAGAAAACTAAACCTCACATCAGTAAAGTAACTTGCAGGGGGTACAGTGATAGATTCATGCACTAGCTCTATCTTACTTTTTGACTAACTTCATGCTTTATGCATTATGAAGTATTTTAAAACATGAAAATGATCTGCTTTGTGGTATATCAATTAGCCCCACTCATAAATTTATGCTTAAAGTTATAATAAACTTAATCTACTAGTTTATCCCTTTTTATCATCACCTTTTATGCGATAATTTCACACTGAGAAAATTAAAGGAAAAAGTGTTTTAATTAGTTTAACATATGGATTTGTTTTGTCACTTATCCTTGCACATTGTGGGAGAGAGAAGGCAGTAACTATTAAACCACTCCTATGAATAAAAGCTCCTTAAGAAAGGAGAAGTTTAATCCCAGTTCTTATATACATGTAGGATAACCACATATCTTCAAAATGTTGTTTACTTCAAGCATCTGGCAGCACTAAGCCTAAAAATAAAACACCTCAAAGAGCTTCTCAACTGTCATAAATTAAAACACAACACAACAAGGCATATCAAGTAATCATGGGGTCAATACAATTTTACTATTTTAAGTTCCAGAAGCCCAGACCATAAGTTCTAGGTTTTCAGAAGACAGGGATTTTTTTTTTAAACAAAACATGTTATATACTGGTCTAACTGTTGTAACACTGGTCTCCAGTGAACCGCTTCACCAAAATTGTGAAAGAAAAGAAATGCTTGAGAGATTTGAATACAGAGTTGTTTGAAAATGGTCCAATAAATAATTGAAAAGTTCCAGCAACCATAGAGGT
>NW_016805195.1:935950-941544 GCF_001698545.2 Rhinopithecus bieti | reverse complement strand
TTTTTTTTTTAAACAAAACATGTTATATACTGGTCTAACTGTTGTAACACTGGTCTCCAGTGAACCGCTTCACCAAAAATTGTGAAAGAAAAAGAAATGCTTGAGAGATTTGAATACAGAGTTGTTTGAAAATGGTCCAATAAATAATTGAAAAAGTTCCAGCAACCATAGAGGTGGATTATAATTAAATTAATTAACAAATTAATCTATTAAATAGATAAAAATATTTCAATTAGAGATAAAATTTGAAGGACATATCAAATTTCATAGTAGATAACAATTTGTCTAATCTAATCAAAATATTGGTGTTACAGAATTAAAATTGCATTGGAGAAGTTATTTTAAGAACACTAATGAGGAACTTAATGAAAATAAAATTCCATAGCTTAATTGAAATTGTTTCTATGAACTAGTTTTTGACCTATTGTGTTCATTTTAGTTCTTTGATCGAGTTAGAATTACTGGATTAATTTCTTCCTGGAAAACAGGTTTAATGTAAGAATATAAAGGATGTAAATAGAAGTAGCATCTATCTTTAATATATATAGAAAACATTATCCTTGATTTTTTAGAAAATGATTAACTCACAATTAAATCTACAGGTCAGAATTGCTTTGATGTACAAGAAACCTTCAAAACTATTTTAAGATGTAAATGCTATTGTATGTAATCCAGTAACTAGATACGTTTCTATATTTCTTTAACTTTTTAAAACACTTCTGTCCTCTAGTCTACCCCATTTGTTAAACTCATGTTTTTCCTTTATGCTACTCAAACCTGTGTCTTTTATGAACTCTTCTCTGTTACTTCTGGTCTCAGTTATTTATGACACCATCAGTTATTCTATTGTCATTTGTGTGTACATATGAATTAATAATTGTTTTGGTCTATTTTTGGGGAGGAGTGTTTAGTTTTTTAAAAGATCTTTTTAAAATGTTATTGTTATTTGACAATAATAATTGCGAAATAGCCAGGAAAAAAAATACCACATGATTTAAATTATATCCAGAATCTTAAGAAGTCAAATTTATAGAAGTAGAGAGTAGACTGGTGGTTGCCAGAGGCTGGGGTTTAGGGTGTGGAATGGGGAAATGTTTACCAATAGGTAAAAAGTTTCAGTTAGACCAGAGGAATGTTTTACAGATCTGTTACATGTTGCTCTATTTTAATAACTTAGTTTCAGGTCCTTTCCCACCATTTGGTGGTAAATAATTTTAGGGCAATGAACACATCCTATTTATTATTATTAACTAAAATATGTAGCACAGTTGTTTGGCATATAGTAGACACCCTCTGATTAATGAATGGGTTCAAGCAAACTTTGTAAGGTATTTTATTGCCAACAGTTATGTTTCAATCAACCAGATAATCTTCTAAAAACTGCATAAGCACACACGTGCATGCATACACACACACTGTAACAATGTTATATTCCTGTATATTTCTGTTCTGTGATTATTCCCATACTCCAGATGAAAAAACAAAGGCACACAAAGAATAAAAAGAATGTGTAACTTTCCAATAGACATGCTGCTAATAAATGGCAGGCTGGGAACAAGACTTGGGCAGTTTACCTCTGAAGTACATGTTCTTCTACATTATATGACTGCCCTGTTGAAATGCTTTTAAGCATTCATTGATAAATTGGTACATTAAAATTGCATTACCTCCTGTCATTGTCATTCTTTTCATTGGAAATGACAGAATCTCACTTTATACTAGTTTATTAAAATACAATATAATAAATAGGCTTATAAAACTTTAAAAAATATAATTTTGTTTTTTTTTTTAAATCTATGTACTCAATCATTTCATAAAACAATTGCACAAATCAGTCTCTAATCTCCTCACTTCCTCACTCTGCTTTCTATTCTGATATATTCATTATTAGATGCCTCTCTATCTTCTTAAAATAACTCCTCGGCAGCTGTAAGCTACAAATGCTCTTTTCACCAGAACTATAAGACAGAATTAGCGCCTCCCGCCTACAATTCCAACAAAGTTCCTAGGGAAAGCATAACAACAGTTTCTTATCAATGACCCATAAAAAGAGAGTTTTGTTTCCTTTTTGGTCATGTAAAACTCCTTGTCCCATCACTGAAATTAATGATGTGAATGAGAGATGGCTGTTTTCCAAAGATGGTGACCAGAAAACAAACAAAACCTTATGTTAATAAACAATGTGAAAAGGTTAGTTTGTAAAAGATATATGGCATAAAATACTTTGTTCCTAGGCTGCGCACAGTGGCTCAAGCCTGTAATCCCGGCACTTTGGGAGGTCAAGGTGGGCAGATCACTAGATGCCAGGAGTTGGAGACCAGACTGGCCAACATGGTGAAACCCCATCTCTACTAAAAATAAAAAAAATTACACAGGTCTGGTCGTGTCCACCTGTAATCCCAGCTACTCAGGAGGCTGAGGCATGAGAATAACTTGAACCCAGAGGTAGAGGTGGCAGTGAGCTGAGATGGCACCACTGCACTCCAGCTTGGGCAACAGAGCAAGACTCTGTCTCAAAAAAAATTATATATACACACACACACACATACATATATGTATGTATATATACACACACACATATGTATATATGCATGTGTACATATATATGTATATATATGGTTATAGTTATAGTTCCTTTTGAATCTACCCTCTGCTCTCAATTATAAATGTGAGCAGATGACCCCTTGAAAACTCCTTGAAATACACAGGGCAGTTCACTATGTTATCTGCCTTCTTCAGTATGGACTCAGTACTTTCACATTCTAGCCTTAAAAATCTAACAACTACAACAACTACAAAACTAAAAACAATCATAGTTGTAATATAGTAAGTACTATACTAGTACTGTGGTAAAAATGCTTTCAGTTCACAAAGAAAGAATTAGTTAATTTTATAAATGCTTCACAGGGGTGTGGAATTTTGAGCTAAACCTTGAAAACTAAGTATTTATTTGTTTATTGTATTTGTTTTAATTGTGTCAGAATGAAGACAACAGAATTTAAGAAGAACAAATAATAAAAAGCTTTTAAGCGTTCATTGATAAATTGGTACATTAAAATTGCATTACCTCCTGTCATTGCCATTCTTTTCATTGGAAATGACAGAATCTCACCTTATACTAGTTTAATAAAATACAATAAACAAATGCCTTGAGATCAAGATTTTATGACTTCTTAGACAATATTCTACCACAAATGGAAAGGAGGGTGCAGTAGGAGGTGAGATTGAATCTACTGGTGGAAGCTAGTAGCTTGTTTGAGGTCTTAGTAAATTTTTGTTGTTGTTAATGAGTTTTGAAATAGGGATACTATTTCTAGAGAGTTACCAGGCAAACTAAAGGATATGACTGGGACTTGTTTAAGTTTTATTGTAAATATAGATAAAAGAAAAAAGTGGAGGAGAGAGAAGAAGAGAAAAAAAGATGGAAGACAATGAAGAAAGGAAGGAAAAGTAGATTCACAAAATCCTGATACTATTACTTTATTTATTCAAATTACTTGTAATTTGAAGTGGAACTTCTGCCTTTATATGTGAGACAAAAAGCTTTTATTTACTGAAAAGCCTACGGAGAGTGTCAAAATGAGTGTCAAGTTAATATTACTTTGGAAACCCCAGCCCTTATTTTCCCTGAGTCACCTTAATTCATTGCAGACCAATTAATTTTAACCTGGAGAATTTAGGTATTAGCATTTTTAACCAGCATGAATAATGTAGAAATTGTTTGTATGTGAAATAATATTATAAAACTTATAAATACCTACCAAATTAATAATGTGATATTCACTGCATGGTAAGAAGATCAGGCAGTGATATGGTTTGACTCTGTGTTTCCACCCATATCTCATCTTGAATTTTAGTTACCATTATCCTCAAATGTCATAGGAGGAACCCGGTGGGAGGTAATTTAATCATGAGAGCGGTAACCCTCAAGCTGTTCTCATGATATCTGATCGTTTGATAGGGGGCTTTTCCTCTTTTTTTGGCACTTCTCTTTCCTGCCACCTTGTGAAGAAACATGGGTTTTCTTCCCCTTCTGCCACGATTGTAAGTTTTCTGAGACCTCCCAAGCCATGCAGAACTGTGAGTCAATAAAATCCCTCTCCTTTATAAATCATCCAGTCTTTGGTATTTTTTCATAGCAGTGTGAGAAAAAACTAATACAGGCAGATTCCAAAATCTCTAATTAAGATATTATCCTTGTAGGAAGCAACCTCCAAAAGGTCCTCTATAATCTACGCCTTCTGCTTTTGACACATTTAATTAATCCTTTACCCTTGAGTGTGGGCTGGAATTAGTGACTTAATTATAATGAACTCAATATGATAAAAGGGGTGAGATTGAGTTACAATAAAATAGATGACTTCTGTTTTGCTTACTATCTCCATTTCCCATTATTTGTTCTGAGAAAAGCCAGTTACCATGTTTTGTGTAACGTGAGAGAGAGAGAGACCCACATGGTAAGGAAGTGATGTCTTCTGCCAATAGTCTTGCCAAAAGTCACTTCAATAAGTTTGAATGTGAATCCTTCCTTAGTTGAGCTTTGAGATGACTGCAGCCCTGTTGAAAACCTAAACTGTGGCTTCCTGAGAGGCCTTGAGCTAGGTGAACCTAGCCTAGCAGCACCTAAATGCCTGACCAACAGAAACCATGAAACCATAAATGCTTGTTGGTTTTAAGCTGCTAAATATTGTTGGTTTTTATGATCTGATCTCTACTTACGAAGACACCCATCATATTGGATTCAGGCCCATCCTAAAAACCTCACTGTACTTTAATTACCTCTGTAAAGGCCCTACTTACAAATACAGTCACATTTTGAGGTACTGAAGGTTAGGGTTTCAACATATGAATTTTGAGGGGGCACACTGGAGCCAATAAGAATGGAGCAACAGATAATGAAAATGCCTTTCTTACGAGATGCCAATAATGACTTTCATTGCATCCTTCTCTCCCCCCGGCCGCCACAACTCTGTGTGTTTATCAATTTGCTCTTGGCCAAGGACTAAAAATGGTCATCACTTAGCCAAATGAAGTACCAAATCCATAATCAGTGTGTGGCAAGAAACATTTGGATACATACAGTAGAAAAGGCTTTGAGCAATGACAAACTCAGAAGGCCATAGAGAAACAAAGGGCTGAAAACCTTGCCATTTTGGAAACTGAATGCTTTTTTCCTACTAAAGACATTATGACGTGATTTTTTCATAAATTCTTTTTTTAATTTTTTAGTTTTTTTTAGTATGCTTTATGTTCTAGGGTACATGTCCACCACGTGCAGTTTTGTTACATAGTATACATGTGCCATGGTGGTGTGCTGCACCTATTAACTTCTCATTTATATTAGGTATATCTCCTAATGCTATCCATTCCCCCTCCCTCCACCCCACAACAGCCCTGGTGTGTGAAATTCCCCTTCCTGTGTCCAAGTATTCTCATTGTTCAACTCCCACCTATGAGTGAGAACACGTGGTGTTTGGTTTTCTGTTCTTGCAATAGTTTGCTGAGAATGATGGTTTCCAGCTGCATCCATGTCCCTACAAAGGACATGAACTCATCCTTTTTTATGGCTGCATAGTATTCCACGGTGTATATGT
>NW_016805195.1:927485-932187 GCF_001698545.2 Rhinopithecus bieti | reverse complement strand
CATTGGTTATTCTAGTTAGTCATTCGTCAAATCTTTTTTCAAGGTTTTTAGCTTCTTGGCGATGGGTTCGAACTTCCTTCTTTAGCTCAGAGAAATTTGATCATATGAAGCCTTCTTCTCTCAATTCATCATAGTCATTCTCCATGCAGCTTTGTTCTGTTGCTGGTGAGGAGCTACATTCCTTTGGAGGGGGAGAGGTGCCCTGATTTTTAGAATTTTCATCTTTTCTGCTCTGTTTTTTCCCCTTCTTTTTGGTTTTATCTACCTTTGGTCTTTGATGATGATGACGTACAGATGGGGTTTTGGTGTGGATGTCCTTTCTGTTTGTTAGTTTTCCTTCTCACAGTCACACCCTCAGCTGCAGGTCTGTTGGAGTTTGCTGGAGGTCCACTCCAGACCGTTTGCCTGGGTATCAGCAGTGCAGGTTGCAGAAGAGTGAATATTGCTGAACAGCAAATGTTGCTGCCTAATCGTTCCTTTGGAATCTTGTCTGAGAGGGGTACCTGGTTATGTGAGGTGTCAGGTGTCAGTCTGCCCCTAGTGGGGGGTGTCTCCCAGTTAGGTACTTGGGTCTCAAGGACCCACTCAAGCAGGCAGTCTGTCCATTCTCAGATCTCAAACTTCGTGCTAGGAGAACCGCTACTCTCTTCAAAGCTGTCAGACAGGGACATTTAAATCTGCAGAGGTTTGTGCTACCTTTTGTTTGGCTATGCCCTGTCCCCTGAAGTGGAGTCTACAGAAGTGCTCAGGCCTCCTTGAGCTGCGGTGGGCTCCACCCAGTTTGAGCTTCCCAGCCGCTTTGTTTACCTATTCAAGCCTCAGCAATGGTGGGCACCCCTCCCCCAGCCTCACTGCTGGCTTGCAGTTAAATCTCAGACTGCTGTGCTAGCAATGAGGGAGGCTCTGTAGGTGTGGGTCCCTCTGAGCCAGGTGCTGGATATAATCTCCTGGTGTGCCATTTGCTAAGACCCTTGGTAAAGTGCAGTATTACTGTGGGAGTGACCCAATTTTCCAGGTGTTGTGTGTCATGGTTTCCTTGGCTAGGAAAGGAAATTCCCTTCCCCCTTGCACTTCCTGGGTGAGGTGATGCCTCACCCTGCTTCGACTCTCACTCCGTGGGCTGCACCCACTGTACTGCACCCACTGTCCAACACGCCACAGTGAGAGGAACCTGGTACCTCAGTTAGAATTGCAGAAATCACGCATCTTCTGTGTCACTCATGCTGGGAGATGGAGGCTGGAGCTGTTCCTATTTGGCCATCTTCCTTTTTTTTTTTTTTTTTCCTTTTTTTGAGACAGAGTCTCGCTCTGTCAGCCAGGCTGGAGTGCAGTGGCTCGATCTCAGCTCACTGCAGCCTCTGTCTCCTGGATTCAAATGATTCTCCTGACTCAGCTTCCCTGAGTGTGCAGATATCTGATGTCTCTCTCTCAGTGTCTTGATCTCTGCTTATGAAGACACTCATCATATTGGATTCAGGCCCACCCTAACAACCTCACTGTACTTTAATTACCTCTGTAAAGGCCCTATTTACAAATACAGTCACATTTTGAGGTACTGAATGTTAGGGTTTCAACATATGAATTTTGAGGAGGCACACTGGAGCCCATAAGAAGATAGTAGACAAATGTCCAGGTTTCTTTTTGTTTTTAATCATTAGGCTGTACTGAGCCATTTAGTTCATATGCTTCCCTATATCTGTTCAATGAAAGAGGATGGTTTGTAGTCTTTGTTCAGATCCAGACTTAGCCTTACTTCTCAATTATCTTTACAGTATGATAAATGAGTCATATTAATTAACAACATTTGTAGAGGACCAAGTTTGTTCAAAACACATACTTACTAAAGCATTAGAGCTAGAGCAAATATATTACTCTCTCTTTTTAAACAACTGTTACTGGAGATTTTGACAAAATCAAGATGCTGATGCAGTATTTCTGACATACTAATTTGTTTGTAGTTTCATATGTCTATACATAGCTACCTAAGATAAATATATCCTTTCTATGTCCTGTGTCTACTTGGTAGAAAACACGTGAGAAGAACACAATCCAAGAAGAAAATTGTATTGTTGTATATTTATAGGTAAATTATATATATCTTTTCTACTTATATCTCTTTAGGCTTTGAAATGATTTGGGGTTGAAGAGACTTGGTGTCTGATCCTGATTTGATTATTTATAAATTGTACAGTCTTTAACAAGTAACTTCATTTCTCTGAATATCTATTTTAAAATTGTTTTGTAAAATAATTTAACATACATGATATGTTGTAATTTAATATGCTATATATATAATTATGTAAAATAGATAATATACACACATATACATTATATAATATGTAGATATATGTATGCACATATATGAATATATGATATATATTTTAACATATTATAGTCATGTACAAAAATGCATTGTGATAAAATTAGTGAAAATAAAAGCCTATAGCTACTATTTTCCTAGTAGAATGAATAAAGCATTTTCTATTATCCAGAAAATACTGCCTTGATATGCTAAGTAGAGAAGCAATATATTTAAGAATCATTAATCTTGATTAGCTTTATTTTCCACCAGAAAGTTGTTCAAATGACCTTACCTATGCAAATGATGCCTAATTATTCCCACTAAAGGATCTAAGTTCAATTATCTGGTATTTTGGAGTTTAGCCAGTGTGTTTTGTCCCAAATATTTCAAACCTTCAGGAACTCATTTAACATGTCTTTTAACAAAATGCCCCTTATGGCACCTAAAATTTATAGAACTGGTGATATAACTTAATTTGTAATTTTCTGTGTTTTGCCTTATCAACATATCTTAATTATGGCTTCACTTTCAGGTAAATTGGTATAATCAGAGGTCCTGCCTAAAGTAGCAGTACAACTTTAAAACTAGAATATAATGAAATGAAAATCATGAACGTGACTGTCTCTGATATGATTTGGCTGTGTCCCCACCCAAATCTCATCTTGAGTTGCAGCTCCCATAATCCCCATGTGTTGTGGGAAGGACCTGATGAGAAGTAATTGAACCATAGGGGTTGATTTTTCCCATGCTGTTCTTATGACAGTGAATAAGTCTCACAAGATCTGATGATTTTATAAAGGGCAGTTCCCCTACATACACTCTCTTGCCTGCTGCCATGTAAGACATACCTTTACTCCTCCTTCACCTTCCACCATGATTGTGAGACCTCCCCAGCCATGTGGAACTGTGAGTCCATTAAACCTCTTTTTCTTTATAAATTACCCAGTCTTGATATGTCTTTATTCACAACAGGAGAATGGACTAATACAGTCTCATAAAATAAAATGAAGATATACAATTTACAAATCCAATCACATTTAATTGTTCTGGCATATTGTCGATCTTCAGCATCAGCAGTTAACACCATGGTCTGAGCTAGGGATGGAACACTGAAGTCTTAAAAATGCATACCAGTTGTGTGGATGTTTTTAGATTTTGAACATATATGTGTTTGTGTGTGCATGTGTGTATGTGTATGTGTGTATGTGTGTAGAGGATGGAAAACAAATATTCCTATGTGTTAACAATAGACATTCATGGCTTTACATGCACCATTATTAGGTATTAATGGTATAAATAGTAACATGTTAGCCTCAGTTATGTCATATTTGAACTTGAGACAACAATAGTGCCTGCTTTAAAATCAGAATTAAGTGTGGTGCTTTAAAAAAATGTTTAGCACAGTATTTTCTACAGGAATTATTTAAATAACGTACCATGATTATTGATGTTTGTCATCCTTCTTAAGATCAGCTAATGCTTACGTTTATTCCATGAAGCGTATCCTGAAGGAGCATAAAGTTGCTGAGCACACTTAAGAGTTCACCAAATACAAACACATAAAATACACTAACTTCTTTAGGACCACTTGATGCCCTTAAGGATTAAAAAAAAAAAAAAAAAAAAAAAAAAAAAAACAGCTACTGAAAATAAACAAACAACTCTGAATTCCTTTAAGCCAATGCTTTGGCACTGGTTTTGTAAAATACAGACAGTTATACTGTTGCCAACCCAAGATAATTTTGCATAAAAATTTTGTGCCTCCTTAGCATTTCTTCTAAATCCAAGAACTGCTCAAAGATTGTATAGTAGATGCCAAAATACTTTGTAATCAGCTTTGATTTTACTCTCCTAAAAATAATGCTGTTACTGAGATTAGTAACAATGAAATGGGATTCAGGAGAAGTTGTTTCTTGCTGGATGAAAGATTACAACTAAAAGCTCTTAAATCTCTGTGATGTATTTCATGTATTTGGATTATCAATTTATATTTTCCTTTAGGAGAACACATAACACAACTTCTTCTTTTTTTTTTTTTTTTTTTACAGAAAATGAATCTCATCATGTCTTATTGTCATTGTGTAGCTTACCGTGATAGGCAGAAGAATGTCCCAACAAAGATGTCCATTCCCTAATCCTCACAACCTTTGAGTAGGTTACACTACCGAAGGACATTTGTGGATGCATTTCATATGTCTAGTGTTCCATTATTGGAATGTTAAGCATATGGGAGTTATTTATATTCTACTGCTCAAGGCCATCGCCAAGGTTGGATTTTTCAGTCATGCAAAAATTCAAAAACATTGCAACCTCAGGCATGCGTTAAAGTTGTGGACTAGGTGTAGGGAAATTATCCTGGTGGACCCAATCTAATACTAGGAGCCCTTAAAATCCAAGAGT
>NW_016805195.1:923086-926850 GCF_001698545.2 Rhinopithecus bieti | reverse complement strand
TTTTTTTTTTTTTTTTTTTTTTTTTTAACTCAAACCAGAAAAGGAGGGAGTTAGAAGGAAGATCAGTGAGATATGAAGCATGTGAAGGACTTGACCCATGCTGCTGGCTTTGATGATGGAGGAAGGTAAACATAAGCCATAAAATGTGGGTAGCATCTAAAAGCTTTGAGTCCTCCCTTTGCCAACAGCCAGCAAATGGAAACTTTATTCTTACAATAATATAAACCGAAGTCTGCCAACCACCTAAATAAACTTGAAAGGGATTCATCTCCAGAGCATCCAAAGAGAAGCACAGCCATAGTGACATCTTCATTTCTGCTTTGTGAAACCTAGAGCAGAGAATGAGAAAAGTTATGCTGTGCCCAGATTTCTGACCAACAAAATGTGAGACAATAATGGATGTTAATTTAAACTGCTGAATTTGTGGTCATTTGGTATGGCAATAACAGAAAATTAATACATTTATTTTATTTCCTTTTCTGCATCCATGATGCAAATATTTATGAAGTCAGAATCTGGTAGAATAATAGGGGCTTCTGTTTCCATTTTATTTACTTATTTTTTTATTTTTTATTTTATTTTATTTTTTGAGATAGGGTGTATTAATCCATTTCACACTACTATAAAAATAGAATCATGGCAGACGGTGAGGAGGAGCAAGTATGTTCTTCACAGGATGGCAGGAAAAAGAGAACAAGCAAAAGGGAGAAGAGCCCCTTATGAAACCATCAGGTCTCGTGAGAACTCACTATCATGAGAACAGCCTGGGGAAAGTGCCCCCATTATCCAATCACCTAGCACCAGGCCCCTCTGTCAAAACATGGAATTATAGTTGGAGATGAGATTTGGGTTGGGGACAGAGCCAAGCCATATCACAGGATCTTGCTCTTTTGCCCAGCCTGGAGTGCAGTGGTGTGATCATGGCTCACTGTAGCCTCAGCCTTTTGGACTCAAACAATCTTCCCACCTTAGCCTCCTGAATAGCTGGGACTAGAGGTGCATGCCCCCACACCCAGCTATTTTTTTTTAAATTATAGAGTTGGGGTCTCACTACATTGCCCAGGCAGTTCTTGAACTCTTAGGCTCAAGAGATCCTCCTGCCTCAGTCTCCAAAAATGTTTGGATTACATGCATGAGCCACCACACCCAGCCCATTTCCATTTATAACTGCCCATTTTTGCTTGATTTCTTGATATTGTTTAATTTTTTTCATTTTTCTAAAATACTTTATGCTTTCCACAGATATTTGTTTATTTATTGTATTTATAAAATTTGGGCTAATTGGGTCTGTCAGAAATAGCATCGATCAAATCTCTGTTGGAAAACATTTGCTTCATAGAAGCACTTACTTCTAAGATTCGTGTCTGTAGCCTAAACATGGCAGACATTTGGTGGTTCCCATGTCCCAAATTCTTGGTATTCATGTCCTTGTATGATCCTTTTCTTTTGATTGAAGTCAGACCTGTAGCTTCCTTACAAAAAATACACTATGATAAAGGTGATGGAATATATGTAATTACATTACATATCAGACATGACCACAGCCCCAGCCAGGACCTAGATTATAGGTTTATACAAACCTCAGAAAAGGAAAGACCTAAGCTATGTTCAAATTCCTGACCCACAGAAACTGAGTTGATAAATGTGTATTGATTAAACTGCTAAGTTTGTGATAAGATTGTTACACAGCAATAGATAGCTAATATAACATGTTTACTTTAATTAGAAGTAATGTCAGAAATGTCCCTTGCTGCTATTCAAAAGAGCTCAGAAGGTGACGATCAGTAGAGATATTCATTAAGACAATTAAGTAGTTCCATCATGAATTTCCAAATCAACAGAGGTGGTAGTCAAATTTTCTAAATGTAATTAATATGTGGTGTATTTTAATTTTCTTAGCAGCTGAGATGTCCACTATTTTTATTGTACATGGTTTGTTTAGTACATGCTTTAACTCTCAGCAAGTTTTAAGGAGCCTCCAGGGCCCCTTGAGCAGGTCTACCTTGAAGTTCTACAAAGCATATCAAAGCTATTCTGCTAAATAATTCAGAGAACAGGAGAAGTGGATCCAAAGATCACTTGGAGGAAGAAAAAGAAAGGCCCAAAGACAGGAACTAGAAGGGCCTTGAGAAAAAAATACTTAATGAAAGATTTTTAAATAAAATTATATATGTTTTCTATGACTTCACAAACATTCAGTAACTCCTTCAAAACTAAAGATAGGCTGGGTGTGGTGGCTCACCCCTGTAATCCCAGTACTTTGGGAGGCTGAGGCAGGCAGATCATGAGGTCAGGAGATCAAGAACATCCTGGCTAACACAGTCAAACCCCGTCTCTACTAAAAATACAAAAAATTAGCTGGGTGTGGTGGTGGGCGCCTGTTATCCCAGCTACTTGGGAGGCTGAGGAAGGAGAATTGCTTGAACCCAGGAGGCGGAGAGTACAGTGAGCTGAGACCATGCCACTGCGCTCCTGCCTGGTAACAGAGCAAGACTCCATCTCAAAAAAAAAAATATAGTAATAAAATAAAATAGAAAAAAATAAATAAAAAATACAAAAATTAGCAAGGTGTGGTGGCAGGTGCCTGTAATCCCATTTACTCTGGAGGCTGGGACAGGAGAATTGCTTGAACCTGGGAGGCAGAGGTTGCAGTGAGCTGAGATCATGCCACTGCATTCCAGCCTGGGTGTCAAAGCAAGACTCTGTTTAAAAAATATATATATATCACATGTAATGGTTGAAAAAAAAAAAAACTGAATTCTTTCCTGCTAAGGTCAGGATGGAGGAAAGGACATTCACTTGGAGATTCTAACCAAAATAGTTAGTAATATAAATGTATACACATGTGTATTTATCACTAATAACAACAAATGTGTTTTGAATATATTAGCTAAAATATTATATAATTGATATAAGAATTTTATCTGTAACACATTTTTAAATTTTTGTAATACAACATATATATGTTATAATATGTCAAAAAAATGTATGTGTCTAACTACCAGTTGTTTCCAAGCATTGATCAATTTTACTCCTATATTTTTCTTTCTAGTCTGAAGTAGTATAATTAGTAAAGTTATTAACTTGATATCCATTATTATGCACTTAAAAACTTTTTGAAATTGTGCATGTGATCCATCAACCATGAGCCATTTCAATACAGATGTAAATTTCCTCATCTTTGATTGGCTTATAGATACTGCCAAATATCTGCAGCAAAACTATTAGAAAAAGTTCAACATACACTCATGATTTATAAAAACAAAAACTAAACCCAAACCCAAAAGCATCAATCAATAAACAGGAAATAAAGAACTGTTTTACTTTTATAAAGAATATCTTACAGGTTGTGCAGGGAAACACAAACACTAACATCACACTTGATAGTTACTGACTGCAAATACTTTCCCCATACAATCAGGAAAAAGGCAAAAACAGTCATTCTCTTGTTTACCTTCAATGTGTTCTGAATTTCCTGCACTTTGCAATAGGGCAAAAGATTTCGAATAGGGCATGAAAATTGCAAATTATAGTGAGGGAAAGCAAAAATATGTTTGTCACAATTGTGGCAAACAATTGGACAGTTTACTTGATCAAAGGCAGGAAAGAACGTTTGGAGTGATAAAAATGTTTCCTGTGTTGATTAGGGTAGTGGTTATACAAATGTACGCATTTGAGAAAACTCATCAAATTGTACATATAAACTTGGTAAATTTTATTGCATGTAAATTATACTTTATCATAGCTAATTAAAACGTAAAATT
>NW_016805195.1:903815-919315 GCF_001698545.2 Rhinopithecus bieti | reverse complement strand
TCTCAACATCTTTCGCCAAAATAGAAACACAAAGCTCAACCATTGTATTTCTGGCTAATAATGTTAATTACTTTTTCTTGTTTACTTCTAATCCCAGCTATATTTATTAACAAGTACTAAAATTACTTACAATAGTGAAGAGTAGAGAGAATAAAATTGGTTTATATCTAACACATATAAGATATACATAATATAATATTATATATGTTATATATTAGATAATAATAATATATTACTAGCTATAAGATAATAATATATACTATATATCATTCAAGATATATTATTGGAGTTATCACTCAATATATCATTCTATATATAAATTGGAGATATCTATATAGACATATATCTCCAATTACCTCTTAAGAGGTGTTCATTATGATTATGATGCATACAGTCAGTTTAGTTATTTTGTGGTTATATAATATGCAGTTCAGGATGAAGAGTTGGGGCTATATGATTCTTTGGTGTCCTATGTTTAAGTAAGAAGCTATTATGCCAAATAATAAAAGTGATCTGTAGAAGACTGTGATTTCAGTAAAAGCTCTCTTGGTTTTTGTACTTACTTCTATTATTGAGGAGTGTCAAAGGCTTTATACAGAATTCCTATCTGCAGAGAAATTCATGCACCATTAAAAAGGGGAACTCTGGACTAGCTCCAAATTTTTATTTGTTTATTTGTTTTTATGCTGGACAGTTTTAAAGATAACACAGTAAATGAGTTATAACAGAGTCAGCAAATCATGACCCATAAGCTGGCCATCTGTTCTTGTTAATAAAGTTTTATTGTAATATATCCATTCCCGTTTGTTTATGTATTGTTTATGACTGCTTACATACTACAATGGTAGAGTTCAGTAGTGCTGACAGATACTGTATGCCAACAAGTTTAAAATATTTTCTTTCTGGCTAACAAAAAACTAAATTATTTACCCCTGAGTTAGACCTCAAGGTAAAATGTGGTATATAACCCCTGCAAAGAGGCCTAATTATGTGATATATCTCTCTCTAAGTATTTGGTGAGGAAATGATCTTTTTTTTTCCACTTTGGAGAGGCTATTTCAACATTGCCCACTTAGTAGGTCCTATGAAATTTTACCATCCAGGGTCATAATTTGGCATGGCTAATGATAAATACACAATCCAATTCAGAGGCAGAGATTCTAAGATTGGATAAAGAAACAAGACCCAACTGCATGATGTCAAAAGGAGACACACTTTAGTTTCAAAGATATAAATAGATTCAAAGTAAAAGGAGAGACAAAAAGGATACATCTTGCAAACAGTAAATAGACTGAAGTGGCTGTATTAATATCAGACAATACCAAATTTAAGACAAAAAATGATTAGAGAGGAAGGATATTTATGATGATAAAATGGGCAATCTACCAAACTGGTAAAATAATTGCAAAGATATATGAACCTACCAAAATAGATGAGGACAAAAACTGACAGAAATGGACAGAAAATGGACAATTCCACAATAAGAGTGAGAGATTTAAATGTCTCGCTTTCAAAAATTAATAAAAAAGGCAAAAGTCAACAAGAAATTGAAGAGTTGAATATCTCTATAAACCAACTAGACCTAACACTACACCCATCAACAGCAGAACATGCACAATTTTCAAGGGCAAATGAAACATTTTCCAGTACACACCATATGCTAGAACAAAAAACAAACCTCAATAAATTTAAAAAGAAGCAATATGATATGTTCTCTGACTACAGAGGAATAAAATTAGAAATCAATTACAAAAATAAATTTGGAGAACTGACAAATATGTGCAAATTAAACAACACAGTTCTGAATACCACTGGGTCAAATAAGAAATCAAAAGAACAATTAAAATATACTCTGAGATGAATGAAACTGAAGATACAACACACTAAAATTAATGGTATGCATCTGTTAGCAATAGTTAGAGGTAAATTCATACTGGTAAATGCTTATTTTTATTTATTTAAGTAATTAATTTTTATTTCAACCACTTTTGGGCTACGGGTGTTTTTATGTTACATGGATGAATTATACAGTGGTGTATTCTCAGATTTTAGTGTACCTCTCACCCAAGTAGTGTACATTGTATCCAATGTAGTTTTTATCCCTAGCCCCCTCCCATCCTACCCCTTATGAATCTCTAAAGTCCATTATATCCCTCTGTATTCCTTTGCATACTCACAGCTTAGCTTTCACTTATAAGTGAGAATATATCGTTTTTGATTTTTCACTCCTGTGTTATTTCACTTAGAATAATGGCCTCCATCTCCATCCAAGTTTCTGCAAAAGACATTTTGATCCTTTTACGTTATTTCAATCCTTTTAATGGTTGAGTAGTATTCCATGGCGTATATACCGTATTTTCTTTATCCACTCATTAATCAGTGGGCATTTTGGTTGAGTCTACATTTTTTGCAATTGTGAATTTTGCTGCTATAAACATACATGTGCAAGTGTCTTTTTTCCTATGATTTTGTTTCCTTTGGGTAGATACCCAGTAGTGGGATTGCTAGATTGAATCTTCTAGTCCATTTCCTCTGACCTCTGGAACTAGAATAGAACACATGTTAAATTGTTAAAAATCTACCAGTTCAATCTAGCAATCCCACTACTGGGTATCTACCCAAAGAAAAAGAAAGTTCATGGCCAGGCGCAGTGGCTCACGTCTGTAATGCCAGCACTTTGGGAGGCCAAGGTGGGCGGATCACGAGGTCAGGAGTTTGAGACCATCCTGGCCAACATGGTGAAACCCTGTCTCTACTAAAAATACAAAAATTAGTCAGGCCTGGTGGCGCATGCCTGTAATCCTAGCTACTTAGGAGGCTGAGGCAGAAGAATTGCTTGAACCCGGGAGGTGGAGGTTGCAGCAGGCTGAGATGGCACCACTGCACTCCAGGCTGGGTGACAGAGTGAGACTCTGTCTCAGAAAAAATAAAAAAAGAAAACAAGAAAGTCCACTGATAGCTCTTTAAGGAATCTCCATACTGTTTTCCATACAGTTTGCATTACAATAATTTACATTCCCACCAGCAGTGTATAAGCATTCCCTTTTCCCCAACATCCATGCCAAAATCTATTGTTTTTAGACTTCTTAATAATGACTATTATTGCAGGAGTAAAGTAGTATCTCACTGCGGTTTTAATTTTTATTCCTCTGATAACTAGTAATAATGAGCATTTTTTCATATGTTTGTTGGCCATTTGCATATCTTTTGAGAGATGTCTATTCATGTCCTTTGCTGACTTTTTAATGGTATTGTTTTTTTCTTCTTGCTGATTCATTTGAGTTTCTTAAAGATACTAGATATTGATCTTGGTAAAATGCATAGTTTGGGAATATTTTCTCCCATTCCATGGGTTGTCTGTTTACTCTGCTGATTATTTATTTTGCTGTACAGAAGCTTTTTATTTTAATTAGGTATCATTTATTTATTTTTGTTTTATGATTTTGGCAGCTGATGCCAGGGAGAGGCCATTTCCTGATGGTCCACACCTGTTACACTAAAGTGTTAACTGAATGCAGATGCCAGGAAGAAGCAATTTCCTGGGTATGTGCATTAAGAGACAAAATGGTCAAGTATGACCATATGGGGGCACACCACAGGAAAAGAAAAGAAAGCCTCAGATGGGCATGCATACAACTTCCTAAACACACTGCGTGTGCTCACCCTCCAAGGAGGAGGACACTGAGCATGTGGGCAGCCCACCTTAGGGAAGAATCATGGGAAAAGGGTCAGCCTATAAAGTCCTAAAGTCCTAGGATCAAGGGTAAACACCGCACTTGACCTTCACGTGCCCTCTTGTGTCTCTTTCAAGCATGCTTTTATTTCTTTCCTGTTCTAAAGCCTCTTAAAATAAACTTTCACTCCTGTTCTGAAACTTGCCTTGGCCTCTTTTTCTGCCTTATACCCCTCAGTTGAATTATTTCTTCTGAGGGGGCAAGCATTGAGGTTGTTGCAGACCCATACAGATTCACCACTGTTAACTTGGATACCTTCCACCAGTAACATGTTTGGTGCTGTGTGACTTGGATATTTGCCACCAGTAACACCACATCAGTGCTGATTTTGTGACTGCCTTTCACAAGATGGTGCAGGCTGGTTTGTTTTCTTTGTAATTAGAAATTTTTATCAGCAGTCCCTTCTCCCGTGGGCTAAACCTATGTATATTAATTCAGACCTGATTATTCTCTGTGGGTCAGTCTGAAGATCAGCATATCTTTCAAGATTCAAATTCTCCAATCATCTGTAAAAGCAATATAGTTGCTATTTTTCCACTGTTGCATTCCTCAACTGATTACAGATTTGAAAGAAGCCTCCAAGAGTTGTTGAATAATTTTTAACAATTTAACATGTGTTCTATTCGAGTTCCAGAAGTCAGAGAAAATGGACTAGAAGATACATTTGAAGAGATAATGACCAACAATTTTATGAAATTACTGAAAGCTACCAGGGTCAAGAATTCATATATATGCATGTGTGTACCCTATAGCACATCACATTCTTTCCTAGAGGTATTGACAAAACAACTGTGCAAAAGTAGGACAAAATTTATATACAAGAATGCTCATAGTAGCACTTTTAATAGCAAACCAACACTGAGAAAACCTAAACGACCAACAGGAAGAAAGTGAATGGTTAGATTGTTGTACATTCTTGCAATGGAACAATATACAACAACAAACAGAAAACTGTTGTGTGAAAAAAAGAGTATCAAAAAATGGATCCAAATATTTAGATATAATTTATGAAAAATGAATCTTCTGTGTTGACAATAACTACAGTGTTTTTTCTCTTCAGGAGAGAGTGATTGACTAAACTTTGTCATAAAGATGACTGTACAGTCATGTTTTATGCTTTTGTATATATGTTATAATTCAATAAAAGTTTATTATTTTGCATATATTTACTTATTATCTTCCTTTGTATTTATGCTAGCTACAAATTATATATTTTATTTTGATATTGTTAAAAAGATCTTTGGCATTTATTGATAGATTTGATTATTGTTGGTTTTCTAATTCATTTGGTTTCTACTTTATTTTCATTTATCCCTTCTGTATTCTTACTTTATTTATAATTGCCTTTTAATATCTGAAATGGAATTAAATATATATATATATATATAATAAAAGAGTTTTCCTGTCCTTTAGAGACGATGCTAACAGTTTAGTTTAGTCCGCTGTTTCATTAAAAATCAATATTTCAGTAAGAGGTTGTAGTAAAATGGCTCTTAAGTTTCAAGAGATTATTTTCTTCTTAATATGTCATAAATTATTTTTCCCACTAATTTATAATTTGTAACTTTCTTATAAGTTTAATTCTGCCTTGATGAGAGAAAAATCTTCCATTACTTGTTCAAATCAAAGCAGATTCCAAGCAAGGTTTTCCTGCCATTTCCCAGATTTCTAGGATCTGCAAGCTTTTACTAAGCTACAGAAAACTAAGAACATTTGAACTGGAGTGTTTCATTTGGAGGTATTAGATGAAAAAAAATCAAGATATAAAATAGTCATACTTAGATAAATAAGCTCCAGATGATAAGGTTTGGATTTGTGTCCCCACCCAAATCTCATATTGAATTGTAATCCCCAGTGTTGGAGAAAAGGCCTGATGGAAGGTGATTGGATCCTGGGAGCAGACATGACCCTTGCTGTTCTCATGATAGTCAGTGAGTTCTCATGAGATCTAGTTGTTCAAAAGGGTGTAGCACACTGCCCACTGCCCCCTTCTCTCTTCCTCCATCTTCAACCATGTAAGACATGTTTGCTTCCCCTTCACCTTCCATCATGATCATAAGTTTCCTGAGGCCTCCTCAGCCATGTATCCTATACAACTTGCAGAACCCTGAACCAATTAAACCTCTTTTCTTATAAATTACCTAGTCTCAGGTAGTTCTTTATAGCCATGTGAGAACACCAGAGTCTTAATTATAAGTTTGTAATTTTTCATGGTCATGATTCAAAGAAAAAATTCAGACACTTAAAACTTTTCTGTTTATGAATTACTAGTATTTTCCCAAAGGTTTTAAGACAATTTGAATGTATAGGATTCTTAATAAAAATAATAGCAGTAAGAATTACTACAGCTCAAACATATACACATTCACATGATATTTACGCCATGTAATATTAAGCATGAAATGTAGTCTTCTAAGAAGTACACAATAACTACTGTTAATATAATAATTATGGCACAATGAAAAATAACAGCCATTTTAGTCATGCTTGTCAAATTAAAATATAATCTAATCTCATGCTTCTCAGAATACATTAATTTATAGTAAATGTTCCTTCAGTGCTTAGTATACATTTTGAATTAAACTGTGCTTGTTATTTTCCAAAACTGTTGACCTTTAAGAGGAAGAATCAAGATAGACTTCGAGACATAAAGCATTAATTAAATTTCAATATTTAAAAAGCTATGTTCATTATTCTAGCATCATCCCTATTAACATTTAATTTTGTCTACAATATTATTTTCTTAAAATGTAAAGTGAACAAGAAATTTAGAGATTATCTCCCTCAATCAACATATTTTGTAAATGAAGAAATTTTAGTCATTCTATACGCTATAGTTTTAAACTTTTTGTGAGCTCGATCCTTTTTACATGTACTAATTGGCCAGGCCAGCAACACATTAATTTCCTTAATAATTAAGATGATGTTCAGATATTTTATGTTTTTCTACATTAATTTGTATATATAATATATTTCAAGAAAACTGTACATTTTATTGAAGACTTCAAATTTGTTGGCATAAAATTGTTTAGAACTTTTATTATTTCATAGTTACTTTCTTCAGAATTATTGGTGATAACTCTCCCAATGCTGAGTGGGTGATTTATATTTATTTTCTTTCCTACATGATCAGCAGAGCTAGATTTTCCTGATTTTGTGGATCTATCAAAATATAAGCTTCTGGCTTTACTAACTTTTTCTATTGTCTTATTATTTTAATTGTCATTAAATTTCAGCTCTTACTTTAATTTGATTGCTTTCTGTACTTGGGTTTATTTTGCATTTACTTTTCTAGCTTAATAAGGTTGAACCTAAAGTTTTGGTTTAGATTTTGTTTTAGTTCCTAATATAAGTATTTAGAGCTATAATTCCCGCTCCTAGAGCAACATTAATTTTATCTTACAAATTTCACATCTATTTTTACCATTCAGTTAATTTTTTAAAATTCCTTTATGTTTTTACCTTCACGAGTTCACGAGTTATTTAAAGTGTCTTCTGTAATTTAGTGTTTTCCTAGTATTTTCTTATTATTTATAATTTAATTTCATTTGGGTTCGATGTAGATAATTTTATATATGTTGACCTTTTTTGTAGTCTAGCAATGCAATTCCTCAATGAATGTACACTTGAAAGAAGTGGGTATTCTGTCACAGTTATATGTAGTTTTCTATGAATATTATTGGATCAAGGTGGCTGATGGTATTTGTCTTAGCAAGGTTGGCCTGCTATAACTCGGTATAGACTGGGTGGCTTAAACAACAGAAATTTATTTCTCACTGGTTTGGAGGCTGGGAAATCTGACACATGAGTGCCAACATGGTGGGTTCTGGTAAAAGCACACACTTCCTGTTTTGCAGATAACCATGCTATCACTGGATCTTCATGTGGTGCAGAGCAGAGAACATCTCTCCTATGTTTATTCCAGCAGGAAAAGAATCCCATTCGTGAGGGCTCCACCTGCATGACCTAATGACCTCCCAAAGGCCCCAGCTCCAAATGCCGTCACATTGGGAATTTAGGCATCAATATATAAATCTGGAGGGATGCAAAAATTCAGTCCATGGCAGCAGTGTTCACATATTTTCTGTATCCACTAATTTCATATAGTTTTTCTATCAATTACTGAGAGAAGGTATTAATGACTTCTACCACATATGTAGAACTATTTATTTCTCCCTTTAATTAATTTTTTGCTTCATGTATTTCAAATCTTAGTTGTTAGTACATATACTTTTTCAATTATAGCTGTATGTCTTTTCACATGTTTTATGTTTTATTGTAAAGTGTCCCTCTAGTTTTGGGTAATTTTTAAAATTTTTGTTTAGAATCTATTTTATTTTATCTTATATTAAAATATCACACCAGAAAACCAGGTTTCGGTTCCAATGTATAAAGTGCTGGGAAGTCAACATATCTTTAATACAAAAAACAAAAACTAAAACTAAATAAATTGTAAATCAGTGACTTTTTTTGAACTAGTTATAGAACTGAGGTTTATGACAAATTGCCTCCCAGAAATCTGGAGAGACAAGCAAATCCAGAGTCAGAACTTATCTGAAGCTGAAATGACTAGAAATATAAGCTTGCAGTAACATGTAAAAAGGTAATTTTGAGGAACAGCTGGAGGCTACAGGTGGACTAAAGTGAGAGTGAGAAACTCCTGGGAGATGTAATCTGAGGGGACTCTACATTTTCATGGGTTTTATTTTCAGTAATCTTATCAGGATCTCATAGTAAAGAGCTAAGAAATATTTTCTCCTGGGTCTGGAAGTTGAAAAGTAACCACCGTAAAATATGCCCAGAGTGTTCTCCAAAGCAAACATCTATTCACCAATGAAAAAGACTTTACTACAGTCTTATTCTACCTGAGGATGGAACAATTTTCCCACTCCAGCTTGTTCTGCTTTTTCTGCCACAACCAAGGGGGTAAACAGAAACTTAAGAAAGTTGTGAGGATCATATGCCAGGGGACAGTTCTACCAAAAGTCTGAGATTTAATCATGAGATAATAGAACGGTTTCCCTTTCCCACATCTCTCCACTACACAAAGAAAGCTTCAGCACAACAACAGTGGCTTGCAGCTGAATGAGCTACAAAACACACACACTCTCTCAAGGGGAGTGCTTAAGGAGGCTTCAAGTCAACAAGGTAGACCAAAAAACCACAATAAAATAAAATTAAATAAAACAAAAATAACTTTTTTAAAAAAAGCGTTAGAGAAATCAAAATCCAAAGGCAAGTAAATCTATAGCAAATAGTAGAAACGGGTCAACTCTTAGACAAGTGAACATGAAACCACACAATAACAGCGTGTTACCTCTGTTTCCATTACTTACTACATCATTTGGGCTTTCAACAAAATATGAGTCATGTTAAAAGACAATAAAAAAGTATGAAAAGCTAAAACAAGTGTAAGAACAAGACTCAGGTGACACAGATGTTGGAATCATTGTTGCAGAATTTCTGCTCCTTAGTATGCTAAATCTGGGTTCTTGTGCCACAACCAGAATAACTTAGGCACGCAGACACATTGAAGGGTGATGGGAGCAGAATGTATTGGAAAAAGGGGGGAAAACCCACAAAACCCTTAGCAAAGCTAGAGGGGTTCCTGCTAGAGGGCTCCCATCTCACAGAATGATTCCAGGCCACCAACAGGAACTGAAGAGACCAGGCTTCTCCTCCCGGCAAAGGCAAGAACTTCCGGTGGCTTGTCCCGGTTCTCCCACTTCCCAGGCTAGTCACAGATTCCCCAGGGACACTCCCCCAATCTGCCTCCTGCATCTGTCATTATCAAACAGAAAATTTAACATAACTATTATTAATATGTTAAGAGCTTTAATGGAAAAGAAAAAGTCATGCAAGAAAATATGGGTAATGAAAGCAGAGAGGTGGAAGTCCTAAGAATCAAAATAAAATAATAATAATTAAAACTCTGTAGCAGAAATGAAAAACACTTTTGATGAGATCATCATTGGTCTTAATACAGCTGTGGAAACAATAAGTGAACTTAAAGATAGATAAAAAGGCTTGTAATCCCAGCACTTCGGGAGGCTGAGGCAGACAGATCACAAGATTAGGAGATTGAGACCATCCCGGCTAACACGGTGAAATCCCGTCTCTACTAAACATACAAAAAATTAGCTGGGCCTGGTGGCACGTGCCTATAGTCTCAGCTACTAGGGAGGCTGAGGGAGGAGAATTGCTTGAACCGGGCAGGCGGAGCTTCCTGTGAGCCGCGATCCTGCCACTGCACTCCAGCCTGGGTAGCAGAGTGAGACTCTATCTCAAAAAACAAAAGATAGATGCAAAGAAACTTCCCAAACGGAAACGGAAAGAGAAAAAAAAAAAAAAAAAAAAAAAAAACAGAAAAGAACAATATATTTGAGAACTGGGAAACAATTTTAAAAGGTGTATAATATGTACAATTAGAACTCATGAAAGAAAGAAAAGGATAATGGAATAGAAGTAAAATTTGAAATAATATTATCTAAGGTTGTTCGAAAATTGTATCTAAGACATCAAACCACAAATGAAGGAAGCTTAGAGTACAGCAACCAGGATAAACACTAAAATGTCTTCCCTTCGGAATATCAAATGCAAACTTCAGAAAACCAATAATAAAGAGAATGTCTTGTCAGAACTCAGAAGTGAAAACATCTAACTCATACAGTTGAAAGGTAAAAATTACAATGGACTTGCAAACTTCAGAAAACCAATAATAAAGAGAACGTCTTGTCAGAACTCAGAAGTGAAAACATCTAACTCATACAGTTGAAAGGTAAAAATTACAATGGACTTATCAGAAACCATATAAGCAAGAAAAAAAATACAAATAAAATATTTAAAGTGTTGAAAGGAAAACCTACCAGGCTAATATTATGTATCCAATAAAATTGTCTTTCAAAAATGAAGGAGAAACAAATACATTCTCAGATAAACAAAAAGTTATGGCATTCAATTATTATCAACAGACCCAGTATGCAACAAAAGTTTTAAAAAGTCTTTCATGGAGAAGAAAAATAATACAAATTGGCAACCCAGATCTACGTAAAGAAGGAGAAATATAGGAGAATGTATACATGAGGGTCAAGTTTAAAAAATATTTTTGTTATTGATGCAAAAGATGTAATAATAACAATGTATTGGGTGATGGTAGCATATGGTTAAATGGAATGAATAACAATAAATTATAACGGATTAGAGAGATGAATTAGGTGTAAGTTGTTATAACCTACCCACACTACACATGAAATTTTATAGTTTTTTATTTTACCTAAGATTAGTTTAAAATGCATATTAAAAAACACCATGACAATTAATGAAATATTTTAACAACAGTCAATTTCCTAAGAGATAAAATATAATCATATAAAATGCACAATTAAAGCCACAGAAAGTCAAAATATGTAAGTAACATAAGAGCTGGGCTGATCCAGGTGGTAACGAATTAGCGATGAAAATAAACTCCTCTTTAGTTTAACAAAGATACCTATTATTACATATAGAAATACTTATAGATATAGGTGCATTTATATTTACATAACATATACATACATAAATATGGGTTGGTATTCATATATACATTTCCTTACTCTGCCAACTGAGCGTCTAGATATGTCAGCTAGAAGCAATGGAATCCAGTAGCAACCAGTACAGCTAGTGGTCAGATCATGTTTTCTAATACTACTGTCCAATAAAAGAAACTAGAGATCCACGGAGAAATGGCTGATTCTAAGACTGAGGCAGGATATATGCAGAAGCATTTTATGGTACTAGAAAGTTGTGTCAAACAATAACAGAAACAACAACAAAATCACCACTGATAAGTTATGTCAAAGGGACACAGGATCCAATGTAAAGAATTCCCAATGACCATACCTGTAATAATTTGGGCAACAAAATAAGTACAATGGTATTAGATTATAGCTTAGACTAACATTAGTATATTTTAGTCTATACTGATATAAGCAAATTATATCAATAAGTAAATGGTTGAGAGAAAACAAATTTCCTATGCAGGAAAATTTAATTTATACACATATGCCTTCCATAAGAAGTTGGACTACAATCTCTCACTCTTCAAATGCACATAGTGACTTTCTCTGAGTGTGCACAGTATGGAGAATGGTGGGATTAAGAATGACTTCAGAGTGCATAAAACCAACCAACAATCTTACCTCAGCCAAATAATTAAGGTAAATATAAACAGAGATAAGTAATATTAATAATACCTACCACTTTACCTCTATGGTATTTTTCTTAAAACATTGTTTTTAAATCTATTTATCTTCACTCATTTGTGCTGCTATAACAAAATTTCAGAGACGTGGTAATTTATAAAGAACAGAAGCATATTTCTGACAGTTTTAGAGCTGGGAAATCCATGATCAAGGTGCTGGTATTTTGATGTGCGATGAGGGCCTTCAAGTTATGTCATCACATGGCAGAAAAGATGAAAAGGGCAAAAGGGATGAACTCTGTTTCCTCACATAATAGGAGAACAGAAGAGACTGATCCCACTCCTTCCAGCTCTTCCATAAGGGCTTTTATCCTATCCATGAGGGCTCCACATTTATGATTTAATCATCTATTAAAGACCTCACCTCTGAACACTGTCACACTGGAAATTAACTTAAAGCACATTATTTCAAAAACTTTTCTTTAAATTTTACTTTAAGTTACGGGATATATGTGCAGAATGTACAGGTTTGTTACATAGATATACATGTGCCATGGTGGGTTTGCTGCACCCATCAAACTGTCATCAGGTTTTAAGTCCTGCATACAATAGGTATTTGCCTAATACTCTCCCTCCCCTGCCCTCCATCCCCCCTGGTGTTTGATGGTCCCCTCCCTGTGTCCATGTGGTCTCATTGTTCAACTCTCACTTATGAATGAGAACAAGGCACATGAATTTCAAAGGACATTCAGACCATAGCATTCCACCCATCATTCCTCAGTTTATGTCATTCTGCTATGACGTACATTAATTCCATCGCAATAGCCTTGAAAGTCTTAACTTGTTCTAGTATTAACTTGAAAGTCTGATGTCCAGAGTCTCATCTAAATCAGACATGAGCCAGGCATAGTGGCTCACATCTGTAATCCTAGCTTTTATGGAGACCAAGACAGGAGAATCACTTGTTCAGGGCCAGCCTTGGCAACATAGTGAAATACCATCTCTGGAAAAAAAAAAAAAAAAAAAAATTGGATATGGGTGAGACTGAAGGTATGATTTATCTGAGATAAATTGCTCTTCAGATGTGAATGAGTTAAATCAAACAGCATAGACACTTTCAAAATGCAATGGTGGATCAACCATAGGATAAACATTCCCATTCCAAAAGGGAGAGGTAGACAAGAAAGAAGTAACAGGTAGCAAGTAAGATCAAAACACAACAGGTCAAAGATGACCAAATAGGAACAGCTCTGGTCTGCAGCTCCCACTGTGATTGACACAGAAGAAGGGTGATTTCTGCATTTCCAGCTGAGGTACCTGGTTCATTTCACTGGGACTGGTTGGACAGTGGGTGCAGCCCATGGAGGGCAAGCTGAAGCAGGGTGGGGCATCGCCTCACCCAGGAAGCACAAGGGGTTGGGGATTTTCCTTTCTTAGCCAAGGGAAGCTGTGACAGAGTGTACTGGGAAAATAGGGACACTGCTATCTAAATACTGTGCTTTTCCAACGGTCTTAGCAAATGGCACACCAGGAGATTATATCCCACACCTGGCTCAGCAGGTCCCACGCCCACAGAGCCTTGCTCACTGCTAGTGCAGCAGTCCAAGATCGATCTGCGAGGCTTCAGTCTGGCTGGAGGCTGGGCTTCCACCATTGCTAAGGCTTGAGTAGGTAAACAAAGTGGCCGGGAAGCTTGAACTGGGTGGAGCCCACCACAACTCAAGGAGACCCTCCTGCCTCTATAGACTCCACCTCGGGGGGCAGGGCATAGCTGAACAGAAGGCAGCAGAAACTTCTGCAGACATAAATGTCATTGTCAGACAGCTCTGAAGAGAGCAGTGGTTCTCCCATCATGGTGTTTGAGCTCTGACAATGGACAGATCGCCTCAAGTGGGTCCCTGACCCCCAGGTAGTCTAACTGGGAAATACCTCCCAGTAGGGGCAGACTGACACCTCATACAGCCAGGTGCCCCTCTGAGATGGAACTTCCAGTGGAAGAATCAGGCAGCAATATTTGCTGTTCTGCAATATTTGAGGTTCTGCAGTCTCCACTGGTGATACTCAGGCAAACAGGGTCTGGAGTGGACCTCCAGCAAACTCCAACAGATCTGCAGCTGAGGGAGCTGACTCTTAGAAGGAAAACTAACAAACAGAAAGGAATAGCATCAACATCAACAAAAAGGATATCCATACCAAAATCCCATCTGTAGGTCACCAACGTCAAAGACCAAAGGTGGATAAAACCACAAAGATGGGGAGAAAACAGAGCAGAAAAGCTGAAAATTATAAAAACTAGAGCACTTCTTCCCCTCCAAAGAATTGGAGCTCCTCGCCAGTAATGCAACAAAGTTGGATGGAGAATGACTTTGACAATTTGACAGAAGTAGCCTTCAGAAGGTCAGTAATAACAAACTTCTCTGAGCTAAAGGAGGATGTTCGTACACATTGCAAGGAAGCCAAAAACCTTGAAAAACGATTAGACAAATGTCTAACTAGAATCAACAGTGTAGAGAACACTTTAAATGACCTGATGGAGCTGAAAACCATGGCACGAGAATTACATGATTCTTGCAAAAGCTTCAGTAGCCAATTCGATCAAGCAGAAGGAAGGGTATCAGTGATTGAAGATTAAATTAATGAAATGAAGATTAAATTAATGAAATGTACCAAGAAGAGAAGTTTAGAGTAAAAATATAAAAAGAAATGAACAAAGCCTCCAAGAAATATGGGACTATGTGAAAAGACCACACCTACGTTTGATTGGTGTACCTGAAAGTGATGGGGAGAATGGAACCAAGCCGGAAAAGACTCTTCAGGATATTATCCAGGAGAACTTTCCCAACCTAGCAAGGCAGGCCAACATTGAAATACAGGAAATACAGAGAACACCACAAAGATACTCCTCGAGAAGAACAACCCCAAGACACATAATTGTCAGATCCACCAAGGTTGAAATAAAGGAAAAAATGTAAAGGGCAGCCAGAAAGAAATGTCGGGTTATGCACAAAGGTAAGTCCATCAGACTAAGAGCAGATCTCTTGGCAGAAACCTTACAAGCCAGAAGAGAGTGGGGGCCAATATTCAACATTCTTAAAGAAAAGAATTTTCAACCCAGAATTTCATATCCAGTCAAACTAAGCTTCATAAGCGAAGGATAAATAAAATCCTTTACAGACAAGCAAATGCTGAGAGATTTTGTCACCACCAGGCCTGCCCTACAGGCTGCTGAAGGAAGCACTAAACATGGAAAGGAATGACTAGTACCAGCCACTGCAAAAACAGGTCAAATTGTAAAGACCATCGATGCTAGGAAGAAACTGCATCAACTAACGAGCAAAATAACCAGCTAACATCATAATGACAGGTTCAAATTCACGCATAACAATATTAACCTTAAATGTAAATGGGCTAAATGGCCCAATTAAAAGACAGACTGGCAAATTGGACAAAGGGTCAACACTCATCAGTGTGCTGTATTCAGGAGACCCATCTCACGTGCAGAGACACACACAGGCTCAAAATAAAGGGATGGAGGAAGATCTATGAAGGAAATGAAAAAAGCAAAAAAAAAAAAAAAAAAAAAAAAA
>NW_016805195.1:875543-900978 GCF_001698545.2 Rhinopithecus bieti | reverse complement strand
AAAGAACTTAAACAAATTTACAAGAAAAAAATCAAACCACCCCATCAAAAAGTGGGCAAAGGATATGAACAGACACTTCTCAAAAGAAGACATTTATGCAGCCACCAGACACATGAAAAAATGCTCATCATCGCTGGCCATCAGAGAAATGCAAATCAAAACCACAATGAGATACCATCTCATACCAGTTAGAATGGTGATCATTAAAATGTCAGGAAACAACAGATGCTGGAGAGGATGTGGAGAAATAGGAACATTTTTACACTGTTGGTGGGACTGTAAACTAGTTCAACTGTTGTGGAAGATACTGTGGCAATTCCTCAAGGATCCAGAACTAGAAATACCATTTGACCCAGTGATCCCATTACTGGGTATGTACTCAAAGGATTATAAATACCTATGTAACAAACCTTCATGTAGTGCACATGTACCTTAGAACTTAAAGTATAATTTTAAAATTTAAAAAAAAAAAAAAAAAAAAAAAAAACCTCAACAGGGCAAGAAACATTAAGCCTTAAGGTTTCAGAATAATCCTCTTTGACTCCATATTCTGCCTTCTAGACACACTGGAGTGGGTGTTGAACCCGTAAGTCCCTCAGCAGTCCTGCCTCCCTGGCTCCAGTGAGTACAGTCCATACGACAGCATTCACGGGTTAAAGTCCAGTGCCTGCAGCTCTGCTAGGCTGGTGTTGTATGCTGGTGGCTCTATAGGTCTGGGGTCTTAGCGATGGCCCTGCCCCTATGGCTCCATTAAGCATTGCGTTAGAGGGGCCTCTGTGCAGTGACTTTGATCCCACAGCTCTGCTGGGCATTGCCTTAGGGATCTAGACAATATCACTGCCCCATGCAGCAGGTGTCCCTGTAGCACTGTCTCTGCCTCAGCCCTAATACTCACAAAGAAATTCCTTGAAATCTAGTTAGAGGAAGCTATGTCTCTACAGCTCTTGTATGCTGCATGCCTGCAGAGTTAATGCCATGTGGATGTTGCTAGAGCTTGCCATATGTGCCCATTGTGGGGTGTCCTGAGCTCCAGCTGAGTCCTCTTGAGCCATAGCTGGAGTGGCCAAGGAACACTGCATTAGATTGCAGGGAGCAGAGATGTAAGGTAGTACTGGGCAGCAAGCTCTGAAGTCCCAGGGATGCCCTGGCTGCTGGTACTCTGGCCTGCTCCCTGGAAACCATTCTGCTTAAGGCCCTGGGTATCTGAGGCTGTGATGGACATAGAAGGGTAGATCTCCAAAATGTGTTTCAGTCATTCTCCCATTGTCTTGATGAATAGCTTCTGGCTTCCTTCTACACATCATAATTTCCTTATCACATGGTTGCTTGACCCCACTCTTGGTTTTCTGTCCTAAACACACTTTTTATTCTTTATATGACCAGGTTGATAGTTTTCAAAATCTTTTATTCTTCTTTCCTTTTGGTTGTAGGTTTAATCTCTATATTATTTCTCTCTTCTCATATTTTTCTAAGCAGTAAAGAGAAACCATGCGGCAACCAAACATTTTGCTTAGAGATTTGTTAACAACAAATATCCTAGTTCATTGCTCTTAAATTCTGCCTTTAAAAATCCTTAGGGCATGGACACAATTTAGGCAAGTTCTTTGCAACTTTGTAGCAAGAATGGCCTTCTCTCCAGTTTCCAGTAAGATATTCCTCACTTCCACATAGGACCTCACTGGAACGACCTCTACTATCTATATTTCTACCAACATTTTGTCCATGACCACTTCAACAATCTCTAAGACTGAGGTTTCTCTACAATTCTCATCTTCCTTGGACCCCTCATCAGAATCACCTTTACTGATCTGTTCAGGGTAATACATGTTTTCCCAGCATTCACTTCAAAACTATTCCAGCCTCTACCCATTATGTAGTACTAATGATGTTTCTACATTTTCAGGGATGTTGTAGCAACATTCCAACTCCTTGGCATCAATATCTGTCTTAGTCCATTTACACCACTATAACAAAATACCTGATCCTGCATAATTTATAAAAAAACAGAAATTTATTTTTTATGATTCTGGAGGACAGAATAAATCCCAGATTAAGGCAATGGCATTGGTTTCTAGTGAGGATCTTCTTATTGCATACCACAAGGTGGAAAGTGTAAAAAGGTAAAAAAAGAGGCAGACACTTTGTATTCACATAGCAGAAGTGCAGAAGGAAGTGAACCCACTCCTTCACATTATTTTTAAGGGCTCTCATCCCATCCATGAAGGCAATGCCCTCATGACTTAATCATCTCCTAAAGACCCCACCTCTTAATACTGTCACATTGGCAATTAAGTTTCCACACATAAATTTTTGAGAGAGATGGAAACCATAGCCGTATCATGAGAAAGACATCAGGCAAATTATAAATGAGAGATGTTCTACAAAACACCTGATCAGTACTTCTCAAAAGTACTCAAAATAGTCAAGATCATCAAGAATGAAGAAAGTTTGAGAAATTTTCACAGCAAAGAGATCCCAAAGAGACATGATGATTAAATATAAAGTGATATTCTTAGTTGGTATCTTGGAAGCTACTCGGGAGGCTGAGGCAGAAGAATCACTTGAACCCGGGAGGTGGAGGGGTGTAGGTTGCAGTGAGCTGAGATCATGCCACTCCACTCCAGCCTGGGCAATGGATTGAGACCGTAGCTCCAAAAAAAGAAAGAGAGAGAGAGAGAGAGAGAGAGAGAGAGAGAGAAAGGAGAGAGAGGAGAAAGAGAGAGAGAGAGAAAGAAAAGAAAGAAAAGAAAGAAAAGAAAGAAAGAAAGAAAGAAAGAAAGAAAGAAAGAAAAGAGAAAGAAAGAAAGAAAGAAAGAAAGAAAGAAAGAAAGAAAGAAAGAAAGAAAGAAAGAAAGAAAGAAAGAAAGAAAGAGAAAGAAAGAAAGAAAGAAAGAAAGAAAGAAAGAAAGAAAGAAAGAAAGAAAGAAAGAAAGAAAGAAAGAAAGAAGAAGGAAAGAAAGAAAGAAAGAAAGAAAGAAAGAAAGAAAGAAAGAAAGAAAGAAAGAAAGAAAGAAAGAAAGAAAGAAAAATTTATTTTGGTTGATTAATTACAACAAATATGTGATACCAATAGAAGATGTTAATAAGTTAATAATAGAAATGGTGTGGGGTATTTAAGAACTCACTACTATTTTTGTAAATTTTATGTTTGTCTGAAATTATTCTGATATTAAAATGTTGAAAACATCTCACTCTAGCCTTTTGTATTTACTGCTAGCATGGTAAAGACTTTTACTTTTCCTTGTGTCTCTATATTTAAAGGTATCTCTTGAAGGAGGCATCGTAGAATCTTTCTTTTGTAACCACTCATCAATCTCTGTTTCATTGGAGTGCGTAGATCTAGGGTGTACAATATGCTAGCTTATTAACTAAATGTGGCTATTTAAATTTAAGGTAATATACTTAAACAAAATTAAAAAGTAATCCCTCGGTCTCACTGGAAATAAGATATATTTCAAGTACTCATTAGCTATTTAGACTTTAACAACTTTAATAGATATAATTATAAAATTTTCAACAGTCATATTTGTATTTTTCAGAACTTAAAGCAAAAGGTAAAGTTTTATATTTATTCAGTTATCATTTGTTTTACATTTTTAAAAATTCATGTCATTCATGAAGATCTTTATCTTTTAATTTTCCTTCAGTGTAAAAATATTTTAGCAATTTCTTTAAATTCATCTGTAAATGATAAATTATTTTAGATTTCCTTCATCTGAAAATTTATTTTCATTATGATTCCTAGAGAATATTTTTTAACCAGCTTTTTACCAGAGCTTGCAAAGATATTCATTATCATATTTATCATTCTACATTTCATTTTATCATATCTACCTTTCTAAGTGTGAGTTCTCTGAAAGAATTAACAATACCTCGTTTATCACAGAATTACCTACTATATGTTATCTCTAATAGCAATTGTTCAATGAATTCTGTTAAGTGAACCAACATGAATATTAAGGCTGATGCCAGTGCCACATGCATCAAAGGGGATAACATGCACCCACATAGCCCACAATGTCATTTAACAAAATGAATATTTATTTTTCACTCATCCCATAATTCATTATGTGAATATGCCAAAGGACAAATAAGGTTGGGAGGCAAAAACAAGTTTCTGTAGCAATCAGAGAAGCAGGGATTTTCCATGTAGTGGCTGTATTATTAGTTTTTAGATTTTCCACCAGATTATCTGCATCTAATTGGCCAATAAGAATAGATAGAGAGTGCAGAGTATAACCCCAAAGATTTTAGAAGCCAGGGCTGTGAGTGGTATACAACATTTGTGTCCACATATTAGTCTGTTCTCACACTGCTATAAAGAACTACCTGAGTGAGGTGGCTCACACCTGTAATCCCAGCACTTTGGAAGGTCAAGGCAGGTGGATCACCTGAGATCAGGAGTTTGAGTGCAGCCTGAACAACATGGTGAAACCATGTCTCTACTAAATACAAAAAATTAGCCAGGCATGGTGGCACATACTTATAATCCTAACTACTCCGGAGGCTGAGGCAGGAGAATCATTTGAACCCAGGAGGTGGAGGCTGCAGTGAGCTGAGATTGAGCCATTGCACTCTAGTCTGGGGCACAAGAGTGAAACTCTTTCTCAAAACAACAATAACAACAACAACAACAAAACTACCTGAGACTAGGTAATTTATATTAAAAAAGAGGTTTAATTGACTCACGGTTCTGTAGTCTGTACAAGAAGCATGGCTGGGGAGGCCTCAGGAAACTTACAAATGTAGTGGAAGGGGAAGGGGATGCAGTCATGTCTTACATAGCAGTAGATGGAGGAAAACAGAGAGAAGAGGGAGTGCTGCACACTTTTAAATAACCAGGTCTTGTGATAACTCACACCCTATAAGAACAGCAAGGAACATATCTGCCCCCATGATCCAGTCACCTTACACCAGGCCCCTCCTCCAAGACTGGGGATTACAATTCAACATTAGATTTGGGTGGGGACACAAATCCAAACCATATCACTTAGTTTCATAGAAATGTCTTTGTTCATGTCTTTCTATTCTATCTCTTTTCAAAATGAAATTGAGGGACTTCTGCCTTAACCATGATTGCCCAGGAATTGCTCTCCCATTATAAACAACTAGAAAACTACAATCTACTGTTTTAATATATTGGACATCACAATACACAACATAGGGATGTAGTCACTGAGGAAAAATAAACAAACAGTAAAAACTATGATTATCCAAGCTCATTGTCTGGACGCCATTTGCAAGCCACACGGCGAGAAGGAAAGCCACAGAGTCTAAAAGTCTCACTGAGTCTGCTTGGGAACCTACTGTTTCCTAAGGAGCCCAAGAAGCTACATTTTTTATGACACTACTGCAGAAGAGAGAACTGCACAGAGAGAGCTCTAAAGATCTTCATGGAGGGTGAGGGAGTGATATTTCCTTCAAGGCTTTGTTTACGTACTGATCTGCTCATGTGTAAGAAAAAACTACATCGTATTGGGAGAGAACCACCGGAAAGCAATAGACTAAATAATTCTAGTCAGTGATGCATAGCTGGAAGTATTTTATATTCACATCTAGCCAGACTGAAGAGACTTCATCATACATAGGCAATGAGCAGATTCCGCAGAAAGGTCACACTATAGTATGGAGCTAAATTAAATATATAATAAATGCTGCTCTGGATCTACCCTAATCAAGCAAGTCTCAATTTTAGCCAACTAATTGCAATTAACTTAAGTGTGAGCCAGAACAAGTCCAACACTCTTTAAACAACTTCATTAAGACCCAGATCCCACTGATGAAAACATCAAAATATCCAATATTCAATTTGAGTATTTGAAAACAGCGTAGCTCAGTGCAGGTTAGAGATTCATTAAATGTGGTAAATTGTCATTTACTTTGTTTTCGGAAAATGTTGAAAACATGATTTAACATAAAATTTAATAAATTACAATGCATATTATACTTTTTAGGTAAATGTCTATAAGAATAAAATTTTACAAAACAAATTTAGGAGATATAAGAAAAAAATTAAAATTATGATAAACTGAAAGAAGACAAGAAAGAAGGATAAAATTACAAACGAACAAAATGGAAAGCAAAAAAGATTGTGATTTAAACTGAATTAATGTTAGTGAATTCATTAAATTTATACAGTGTAAGATTTCCAAGTAATATGCAAAGGTTATCAGAACAGTTAAATAAAGCAAAATTTTCTACTATACACAGGAGGCAACTTTTAAATATAAGAATAGTAAATGTTTAAAAGATAGAAAAATATATCCCATACAAATGGCAAACAACAAAAGCTAACATAGCTATATTAATACCAGCCTCTCTCTCTCTCTATTATATATATATATATATGTATAGATAAGAAGTATAGAACAGAGAAGAAAGAAACTTAATGATAAGAGCATGTGATAAACAAAAAATATCTCTATCACAATCTTGCGCCAAAATTCTATAGAAGTACAAGTGACACAAAAATGGAGAAGGGAAGTGCTGGGAAGGAAAGGGCGTGGTTCCTTTAAATTATACAGAAGTGGGGTAGGGCATGATCCCTGGCTAGGGCTCCACCCCTGGACCTGCGCCCATGAACCTAGGTGAGTACAGGCATTTTTGTTTTTCTGCCCAAATGTTGCATTTCCCAAGACCACCCTGGCCTGCTATGCCCCCATCCTGTGCCTATAAAACCCCCGAGACCTTAACAGGCAGACACACAGGCGGCTGGACTTCGAGAGGAGCACATCAGCAGAGGCACACACGGGCAGCTGGACGTCAATAGGAGCACATCATCAGGCACTGGCATGTTGGCAGGCCACCAACTGGCAGAACAACATGGAGCTTGGCTGAGACAGTCAGAGGAGAGCCTGGGCCACTGAGCAGCCCAACTCCAGGGGAAAACTATCTCCATTCTGGCTCCCCCATCTGCTGAGAGCTACTTCCACTCAATAAAACCTTGCACTCATTCTCCAAGCCCGTGTGTGATCTGATTCTTTCGGTATACCAAGGCAAGAATCCCACAATACAGAAAGTCCTCTGTCCTTGCAATAAGACAGGGGTCTAATTGAGCTGACTAACACAAGCCACCTGTGGATGGCTAAACTAAAACAGCATCCTGTAACACACGCCCACTTGGGCTTCAGTTTTAAACATTCACCCCTAGACACTGCCGTGGGGTTGGAACCCCATGGCCTGCAGGTCTGTATGCTCCCCTAGAGGTCTGAGCAGTGGGGCACTGAAGAAGTGAGTCACACCCTCATTGCATGCCCTGCTAGGGGGACACAGGAGTTTCTCCCATTCAACTGGGGGCTCACTTGGGATCTCGGAGGTTGAATGTGAGTCAATGCGAAACTGTTGGGTCTGCCTTTCTTCCAAAACTCTGCCACCTCGCTCTCTTTCCAGCAAGCAAGAGGCTCTGTTTTCCTTTCATCTTTTTTCTCTCTTTTTCATGGTTTGAAATGGCTCTTAACTTTTCCTTTATAATGTTACGAGTTTTGCTACAGGCTGCGGCAATGTTACTAAGTAAAATAAGCATTTGGCTCAGCTGCCAAAGTTGCAAATCAGACCAACTGTTCCCGGAGGTGCCACGTATGCCTCCACCTGGACAGCCACCCGCACCCACAGCTCAGGGCACCTCTCCTTATCCTTTCCCCTCCCAGATCAGGTGCCTAGGTGTGCCCTCAGCAGGCAAAAGGCTGAGCCCAACAGCCACGAGAGGGACAGGAGAAAACCTGCGGCAGCCGGGACCCTACAGGCTGCTTCTTGCTGGTCACACCAACAGAACCTTTCCTCCCGTGGTCAAGGAATCCAACCTGGTCTGAACCAGGGGAAGGATGGGAAAGTTATAAGGACTAGAGGGGCCCATTTGCACTAAGCAAGGGGTTCTTCCCACAGAATCTCTCCCCTTTTGCCCCATAAACTGTTTTTCTCTTTTTTTCCTTTTCTAAGTGAGAGGACACCCCCTCAGCGCTGTTTCTGATAGGAAAGTTAAGGAAGGAGAGACTCCTGCTGGCTGGTAACTGCAAATTCGGCAGGGCTTATTTGGAACACTAAATGGATAACAAAAAGCCTCTGTAATATCTTTTCAGTCTCAAACTCAATTCCAACCTTCAGGCTGAAACCCTAGAAAAAAAGACCAGTTCTGAAGGATCCAAAGCCAGGCAACAGGCACAATGTAAATGGGAAGGACCAATTCCTGCTGACTGAACCTCACCCAATGGAAAAAGGCCATGCTTCATGGCATAAACAGGCCCAGGGTACTCAAAATTTGCTAACAGCAAGGAGAAAGGGAGGCATAGGTGAGGGTAGTTAATTCCTATTCTCCAGGTTTTCCTGGATTCATGGTTACATACCACATTGGTACTTATAGCTGACACTTGTCAAGGTTGCTGGGGCTCGGCAATCCAGATCTTTCCTAACAATGTAGGATTGATCCAGCCCTCCTGTTTGCCATCTCAGGGAAGGCTGCAAGGGGCAAGCCCAGGGAATTAAAAATAGGAATCCCAGAAGTACTCCAGGCGGGGGAGCCAGCTCCCTCAAGCCCTACTCCTCCAGGTCTACAACAACCTCCCTATACAACTTGAGCCTCTCACTTGCCTGCTCCTAGAAATCCTGGCTCCAAACAAGTCCCAGTCTCACTCTTGCCCCTCCATCAGATGCCCATTGAATTTGGGCCCAGTAAGGTTCAGGTCCCCTTCTCCCTACAGGACTTAAAGCAAATTTAGGGGGAACTTGGCAAGTTTTCAGATGACCCTGATAGATACATAGAGGTTTTCCAGAATTTCACCCAAATATTTGAACTCTCTGGAGAGACATTCTGTTACTTTTGAATCAGACCCTGACAGACACTAAGAATCAGTTCACTCTGCAAGCAGCAGAGAGATTTGGAGATGAGCTTTGTATCGCATATAGCGTGAGGAAAGGGGGTGAATATTATCCAACTGGAAGAGAAGCAGTACTAGGGAATGACTCCAGATTGGATCCCAGTGATGAGATGGAAGCCTGGAAGAGGAGACACTTTCAGGTGTGCATAATGGAGGGCTTAGGTAGGACTAAAACCAAGTCTATCAATTATACTAAGCTGTCAATGATTGACCAGGTATTTGATGAAAATCCCACTGCCTTTGTAAAAAGACTAAGAGAGGCCTTGGTAAAATACAACTCTCTATCTCCTGATTCAGTCAAGGAATAGCTAATCTTAAAGTTTATTACTCAGGCTGCTCCTGATATCAGGAGGAAGTTGCAGAAATGGGCCCTGGGACCAGACAGTACATCAGAGGACCCTCCTGAAAGTGGTACCTTGGTCTTTTATAATAGAGACAGGGAGGACCAGGAAAGAAAGAGGAGATACAGGAAAGAAGTAAAAGCTTTAATGGTCACCATGCAAGCCCACAAAACCCAGAGTGCCCGAGGTACACCTGTTAACTGCTAAAATATGGCAAGAAGAGTTATCTCTCTTCTAAAGTTACTCCACTCCCATACAAGGTTTAATTTCTTTCACCAGGGTGAAACAGCTTGGGGTAGAATGTTGTTATTAGTATATTTCACTTTTTTTCTCTGTAATCTTTGCCACTACATTTTTGCTTTGTATAATACACATGTTTAACCCATGCATACTTAACCTTGTAAAACTTGTTTTTTTGTTTGTTTGTTTGTTTTGTTTTTTTTTCCCTCTCACAACTAGAAGCCATTGGCTCCTCTTTGCATGGAATCCTTAGATAGACCTCTAGAAGGAATCTAACCACTGTTTTCCCCAAAACAATACTCCCTGTCAGCAGGAAGCAGCTAAGACCAGTCATCATTCGTATTTTAAAGACAGTTACATGTTCTTCTTCAGAGGGGGAAAATGGTATGGAAGGGAGGAAGGGAAGTGCTGGGAAGGGAAGGGCATGGTCCCTTTAAATGATGCAGAAGGTGAGAAGGGCATGGTCCCTGGCTAGGGCTCTCCCCACTCCCCCCACCCCAGGGCATGTAATCATGGACCTAGGTGAGGACAGGAATTTTTGTTTTCCACCCAAATGTTGCATTTCCTAAGACCACCCTGGCCTGCCACACCCCCATCCTGTGCCTATAAACACCCCAAGACCCTAGCAGGCAGACACACAAGCATCTGGATGCCAAGAGGACCACATCAGCAGAAGAACCTACCCGAAGCTGGATTTTGAGAGGAACGCATCAATAGGCACCAGCATGCAGCAGGCCACTGACCGGCAGAAAGATACAGAGTTCGACCAGGGCAGTTGGAAGAGAACCCAGGCTGCCAAGCAGCCCAACTCCAGGGGAAAACCATCTTCCTTCTGGCTCCACCATCTACTGAGAGCTGCTTCCATTCAATAAAACCTTGCACTCATTTTCCTAGTCCATATGTGATCCAATTATTTTAGTACACCAAGGCAAGAACCCAGGGATACAGAAAGCCCTCTGTCCTTTAGGCAGGGGTCTAATTGAGCTGATTAACACAAGACACATGCCCACTGGGGTTTCAGCTGTAAACATTCACCCCAAGACACTGCCTTGGGGTCAGAGACCCATAGCCTGCCCATCTGTATGCTCCCCTAGAGGTTTGAGCATCAGGGCACTGAAGAAGCGAGTCACACCCCCATCGCACACCCTGCTAGGGGAAAAAGGGAACTTTTCCTATTTCACAGGGTAACCCTAGCAATACAAATAGAGATATATATAGCAAAATTCAACAGATTGAGCATTTGAAAGAGAAATCATCTACATTCACGGATGTATATTTTAAACTTACATCTTTGAGTAGATGATAGAACAAAAGAAAGTAATTCATTAAGAATAAAGTAGATTTAGAAAACAAAATTAACAAATTTGACCTAATTGACTTTTTAATATATGTATCTATGTGTTTCTATAAAATGATATAATGTCCCACTAAACAAGTCAAGATTTTATATTTTTTTCAAGTGAACAGAGAATTATTACGACAAGTGACTACAAATCTGCTCATAAAATGTGTCTTAAAAATGTAAAATAATTGAAATTTCACAGAGCAGTATCTCTGAGTACAATAGAATTAAACTAGAAAATAACAACAAAATAAAATTCTCATATCATCCCAAATTTGCTAATTAGGTTACACATTCCTAAACAACTCACATGTCAAAGAAGAACTCTTGGGGAAAATAGTTGAAACAAAATAATACTGAAAATACATCAAAACTTTGTGAGGTGGAAATTGAGTTTGGGAATGGCAGCGTAAATAAAATTAAGTCATTTTCCTTTGCTGATTATAACTAAAACCTCTAGGGAAGAAAGGAAAGGAAAGGCCGGGCTCGATGGCTCACGCCTGTAATGTAGCACTTTGGGAGGCTGGGAGGTGTTGGTTGCAGTGAGCAGAGATCATGCCACTGCATTCCAGCCTGGGTGACAGAGCAAGAGACTCCAGAAAGAAAGATACAAAGAGAGAGATAGAGAGGGAGAGAAAAAGAGAGAGAAAGAAAAGAGAGAGAGGGATGGAGGGAGGGAGGGAGGGAAGGAGGAAGGAAGGAAGGAAGGAAGGAAGGAGAGGAAGAAGAAGGCAGGAAGTGCAGAGAAAGAAAAGAAGAAAGGAAAGAGGATGGAGGAAGGAAGGAAAGAAAGAAAGGGAAAAAAGGAAGAAGGAAGGAAGAAGGAAGGAAGGAAGAGAAGGAAGGAAGGAAACAAAAATGAAGATTGTGGACATCCAACATGAAGTTTGGTAACAGAAAAATCAGAAATAATTGGATATCTGGGAAAAGTTTTCAGAGAAATATATCAAGAAAACATTGAAAATAATAAGCAGAAGTAGAAAAGATTCAAGATCAAATAGTCACAATTGCTTAAAGCAAAACTTAAATCACTATTTAAAACAAAATTATAACACAGGCATGTAGGGTTTAGATATACACAAATACAATTCATCTGACAGTGATAAAATGAAAGATGATGAAGAAAGACTTAAATGGAAGTTTTCTACATTTTATGACAAGTGATGCAATATTAATATTTAGAAGACTGTGAAAAGACTAGGTATGATATTGTATTTCTTAGAGACAGCATTAAAACCATATACAAAAAGTAGAAGTAAAATGATGAGACACTAGAAAGGCTAAACTCCAGAATACTGACAATAACAATTGCTAACGAGCATGTGGAGCAACAGAAACTCTCATTCATTGCTGGCTGGAATACAAAATTTAAAAAGAAAAAAAAAGACAGTTTGGCAGTTTCATACAGAACAAAACATACTCTAACCATATGATCCAGTATTCATGTTCCTTGATATTTACTCAAAGCAGTTGAGTTCATATGTCCATATAAAACCAATACACACATACTAATAGCCTCTTTTTCATAATTGCTAAAACTTGCAACCAAGATGTCCTTCCATAGGTGAACGAATAAATAAAATGTGCTACATCCAGACAACAAAATATTATTCGGTGCTACAAAAATGTGCTATTACGACAAGGAAAGACGGGGTAGAAACTTAAATGCATATTACTAAGTAAAAGAGGACGATTTAAAAACCCTACATACTGTTTCAACTCTACAACATTCTGGAAAAGGCAAGAACAACATATTGCCTTCTGCTTTGAGTCCTGAGTACATACTATTGTTTCTCTCTGAGACACTCTCTCTTACTCTTCACTTAGCTAATTCCTACATTTGTTTCTCATCAAAATTTAAATATTATCACTCAGAGGAATCTCCCCTAATCCCCAGTGAAAATTAAGCAATGTTTTTATCCTTATCACAATTTTTGTTATACATGCATTTGTGTATTTATGTATGTCCAAGAATACATCATCAAACAGCTATACTTTTAAATGCCTGTAAATTACAATCTTAATTCATTACTTTTACATAAGCATAATATTTCCTTTAGTACCTAATAAATTGCACCAACAAAATTTAGCACTTTAACTCTTAAATTCCAATTTGTAAAAAGCTGTGGCCCATTGTACTTGTACCAAAAATATGCTCTTTAAGGTAAAATTTTATCCTTGTTATTTAGTCTTAATTATTTCACCGTGAACCCTTTAACATATCAGTAAAACAATTGTATGGAACTACAGAAATCTTCCAAGTTTATTTACACATAAAATTATTCAACTGCTATTTTGGAAGCTTTTAATTTATTCATTTGAAAAGGAAATGAAAGATGAGGGGAGATATCTGAAATAGTTTCTGGGGTATTAGAAAACTGACACATAATTTACTCATTATTGTTATCTCTTACATACTCATTTATTTTTTTCCCAATTTTATCTTTTTTAGTCAATTGGTAATCCCAAAATTTTAGATAAAATAGTGCTAAATGTAAAAGAATATCCACAATATAAATTTTTCAACACTTTTGTTTCCTAACCACTCATCTACACCAACATATGTGCATGGATGCATGCCACGATTAATTTTATGTGTCATCCTGACTGGGCTAATGGATGCCCAGATATCTTGTAAAACATTATTTTGGGGTGTGTCAATGAGGATGTTATCAGACGAGATTAGCACTTGAGTGGATTGAGTGAAGAAAGTCACTCAAAGTATGCATCTTCCAATTCCTTGAGGGCCTGAATAGAACAAAGGGTGGAGAAAGGGCAAATTTGCTTCCTGTTTGTGCTTGAGAAATCCATCTTCTTTTGCCCATCCTTGCACATTGCTGCTCCTGGTTCTCATATGTTCAGACTGACTGAATCATGCTACTGGCTTTCCTCTGTCTTCAGATTACATATCTATCTATATCTATATCTGTCCCTAAATCTACATATCTATATCTGTATCTATATATATATGTCATCTATCTATCTATTATCTATCATCTGTCTATATATAGGTTCTGTTTCTCTGGAAAATGTTGGCTAATTCAGTACATATATCACATATACCCTCCAATATACATATGCAAGCACTCATATATATGCATGCACAAACTCACATGCACACACACACAGAGCCAAGCTTTTTCATTCACAACATTAAAAAACGTTTTGAATAAAAAATTCTTAAGAAATTCAATTTAAGTATTTGCCAGAGGAATTTTTTTCAAATGTCAAAATATTGCAAAATAATAGACCTTAAGGATATAGGAAAATCAGAACAAAGCCCGCTCTATTTGCTCTTATAATTCTACCTAGGAGAATCTAATAAACTCTACAATAAGAGCATATGTTACAAGCTAAAGCTAATATCTGACACCACAGAGATGCAACCAATGAAACACTACCTACATTTCAATGAAGAGACCTGTTCTGTCATCCATTTTATACAAAATTACTAACTGGCAGAAATTATGTACTTATGATGAATGCCAATACACTGGCAAAATACAGTGAGTATTTTAATCTCAAAACCACCAGATATTTTTTTACAGCTTGGTTTTGCCTTCTTTTAAGGATTCATTTTATCCTTGGTGATACAATGCTGTTTCAGCAAGAAGTATCACTTATCAGGCAAATTAAATTCCTACTCAATTTCCTTACAATAACTCAAAAGCATGGATATCAGCGCTTTGGGATTCAAGGAGAATTAATTACAAGTGAGAAAAAAGTTGTATCTGTATATGTAACACATTTTGATGAATACTAAAATATTTGTAAATGATTATAGGGTTCATTTCAGCTGTAATATACTTAAAAGTATATGAGGAGCAAACAAATGTCTCTCATTTCAATTATCAGTTACATATTGAATATTTTTCTACGAGAAAAAATCAAGTTCTACAAAATTATTTTAAGTTTTATTTTCTCTGTTGATGATTACTGGAGCAAACACGCACAGACAAATGTAGTGTGTTGCTTATTTCTTTACATGACTATTTAAAATAATTGAGTCAATTATTGGGCATTAAAAAAAATTGTTTTATGATAGCTACTTGAGTTAACAATTCACTGAAACAGATAATTGAGCACCAGTAATATACTAGGTCTTAAGCCTTGGATCCAGATTTAGATGCATAACCATAGAGTATGCAAGTGAAAGATTGTGCCCTCGAAAGATAATGTTTCTTAGGATGTCAGCTATAAGAAATGAAAATAAAATTCTCTTGATTCGGATTTGGTAAGGTCTATCAAGCTATCAACTATCCATCTATCTAAAGTTAACCATAATATAAATGTCTTTCCTAGGTCCTTTAGAGTTAATATTGCTTTAAAGGAAATTTGAAAATTTACTGAAATCAGATTTTTTTTCTTGCTTTTATTCCCCGGTTCAGTATAGTGCAGCTTAGACAAAATAGAAAAATTCATATATTTGGGCTTATTCAGATTTCATCCTAAAATTAAATTACTTTAAATTTTTTAATGTACTTTAAGGAGTACATTTGTAGGAATCCTCAATGCCCGGGTTCTTTAAAACTTTTATTCTGTTAAAGTTCTAGGAATATTCCTAGTTCCAACATAATATCTTACTATTTGTTTTTAAAATGCTTGTAAAATGTTAGTCTTACTTGGATTGTATAACTAAGCCATAATAGCAATGACTTAATTTTACTTATAAGGAGAGCTGGGTTCCCAACTAAGCCCTAAGGAAACATAACACAGGATTGTTGTGGGGTAGGGACAGTAGTCTTGGTTCACATACCAGTTTATCCCTTTTACACCACGTTTTCAAAAATTTTTATGCATCGATGTTTCCTCATTTGTTATTTGCTTTAATGACCATTTCTAGAGACTTTAAATGTGTGTGTGCATGCATATGTGTGTGTGTGTATTTTCACCAGTTCGATTGGAGAGTGAGTCAGCAGAGGTCCTCACACTGTCATGCTAGAATCCTCCGAGTTCTTTATCAGAAGTAGTTTTTCCAACAAATAAGGTTTATTTTCCTATGTATAGAAGGTAAAGCTTGCCACCATCAAGAGTTATACTCTCCTGTCTAAGAGTTTTACCGGTTATATGTTCATAAATTCAAACAGCCTTTTTGTTTCAGTCTCATGTTACTTTTAAGACATGCTTCACTATTATGCTGAAAAGTCATATACTAGTAATGTAGCCTGTTCATTCGTTTTTTTAGAAACCAAATGAAATACTGTGTTTTCGTCTTTTTTATGTTGTTCTCAAGCTTTATTTTTTTCCATACTATTTATCACCAATCATCATTTCCTTACCAGGATGTATGGAAGTAGATATAACTGACTTTATTTAGAAAATTTGTAGTAATTACTGTGGAAGATAATAGTAAACCTTGTTCAAGAACCAACAATGAGAAATATTTAGCACATGTAAATAGCACATGTAAAACTGAACACTTTAACAGGCATTTTCCTCTATTGTGAGAGTGCTGGAGTGTTAATATAACACTTGCCCCACAAATGCAATAAAGAATTATTGGTTTTTGAGTCTGCATTGAACACTTCAGACACTTCAGGCTCTTTGTGAAAAACTAACAACAAAGGGGAAGTCTTGACTAATATAAATCCAAGCAGATTTAACCCAAATAAGATTACCTCAAGACATGTAATTATCAAACATTGCTCAGTTGCTGGATCTGTAATATACTTAAGTGAGAACAGCTTCAACAGAATGCAATTCCAACCAGTTTGAAACTCAGATAGTCCTTGGTGGCTCCATCTAATTCAGCTACTTACTTATCAGAAGGATTTTTTCTTTTTTACAATGAGATATTTAAGTAATATTTACATTGACTATTGAACATTATCCTCCATAGTTCATCAAAAGAGGAGATGGCTCAGCTTGATTTCTTAAGTTGTAGTCACCCTAGAATTTTGATATGTCATAAACCATGTGAAATGGACATTCAGAGGGACAATTTACTTGAGTTACAGTAAAACTTGATAAAGAAATTCATCAAAGAGATGAAAAGTGTGGATTTATGTCATGCAAACTGTAAAATAAAACACAATATTATAGATCTCTTCCATTGTGCCAGGTATACCGAAGTACTATATTTTTATTGTACATTTAACACTAAAACAAAGATGATAAGATTAAATAAAAACAAATACCTAATGAATTGATAGAACTGTTAGCTTATTTGCACAATGAAGGAATAATGTAGGATAAGAAGGCAGTGATTTTAGAAAAGATGGTCAGAGAAGTATTTTCTGAAGCAGTAGCATATAAACAACGACTTAAATTAAGTGAGGATGCTATAATGGAAATGTCTTATAGACTATTATACCAAGCAAAGAGAACGGTATCATTAAGCTGTTGCTATGTAACAAAGTCACCCCAGAACTTATTGACTCAAAACAATTGGCATTTGTTTAGTTCATGAGTTCATGGGTCTTTGGATCATTCTTTTAGTCTAGGCCAACTTTGGATGACACTACCTAGGTTGGCTCAGCTATACACCTGTTTCAGCTGCCAGGTAGATAGCAGTTGACTAATCTAGGATTGCCTTGGCAAGAATATATCAGCTCTACTCCACCTCCAGCTCCCTCATTCTTTATCATGCTAGCTCATTATTGGGGTTCAAGAAAGAGAGGAAGGTACTCAAAGGTTCTTGAGGCCTAGATTTTTAACTAATCCTCCATCACTTTTGTTACATTTTTTTGGCCTAGGAAAATCACAACGTCAGCCTAAAGTCATGGGCTGAAGGAAAGAGACTATGTTTTGCTGGAATGAGTGGCAGAATCATTTTACAAAGGGTGTGGATACAGATAGGAGTTAAGAATTATCGTTATTTTTATAATCAATCTATTATTTAAAAAAAAACTATCTGAAAAGTTATTGAGTCAAAAATACAATTCACATGACCAGAAACTATCAATGAGATAACTGTGACTAGAATACAGTGATCAAAGTGGATTAAGGCATAAGTTCAGAGAGGATACCAGAGGATGTAAAGTCTCTTGTAATCAGTTTAGATATTATTACAAGTGTTACAGGAGACTGTTGAAAGTTGAGAGTAGGGGATTAACCTGATTTGATTTGCATTTTTTAACTTGCATTTTTGAAATATCATTATTGCTCTTATTTGAAAAATTTGCTGTAAGGGCTTAGAGTGGAAACAGTGAAACTAGTTGAGAAGTGATCACATAGTATAGACAAGAGATTAGAGAAGATTGGTAACAATGGACGATGCAAGGAGAACTCATGTTGGGGAATAAATTTTACATGCGGATGTGAAAGACAATGTGAAAGAAAAATTAGCCAGGAATCGCTAGTTTATAGTAATTACTTCTGCTCATCACTTGTTCCTTCTTTAAATCACTTTGTTCACTGGCTTTTGTTATAACACAAGTTCCCCTTTATTTGTTCATTTGCTTTTTTTTTTCTCATTCTTTTTGTTTCACTAGCTGCTCTGTTTCAGCCACTTTGCCAATGGCTACTTATCCCACCACTCCTTAAATGTTTAATTTCCACAAGATATGTCCTAGATTATTTTATTATCTACAACTAATATGCTTTCCCAGATTACCATACCATTTGTATAGGTTTATTGTTAATCTCTTTTATTTTATATTTACACTAGCCCTGACATTTCTTCACACTGTCAAAAAAAAAAAAAATCTTAAGCCTATTTTACATCCTCATGTAGTTGTCTTATAAGCCCTTTAAAACTAATGTGAACGGAACTACATTCATGTATTCCCCCTACAGACTTGATTCTTTTCATTTATCCTGTGTACTACCTTAATCAATATATTTTCTTACACCAGAAATCTAAATGTAATAATCAATCTCGTTATCTTTTATCTTTGAGTCCACAGCTAATCAAGTCCATATTATGTTCATACTATGCCACAAAATCTCTATAATCCATTCATTTTTCTCCATTTATACTTTTACATTTGATACTCTTCAGCAATCACCAGTAATACAGCACTAATTTCTTTACAAATTATTCTTAATTCCACTCTATTCTATATACTGTGGCAGGAATAATTTTACCATTACAAATTACCTAAGTCAATCCCATGATCAACATATGATGTATTATTATATACATAGATTATATGTAATGGGTAATCAATGTATTAAACAAAATCTCATTCTTTAAGAATAAATACCATAGTCTACAAGAACAGCTTCACAGTTTCAATGTGATCTATAATTTCTTTCACAGCCTTATATCATGCCATGCTTCTCATTAGTCTATATTCTTCACACTATTATACTTTTGTTTTCTTAGTTTTGTTTAGATCATGTGCATCTCCACCTCTAGGTTTTGTCATGTTTTCTTCTCACTATATGAATTAGTATTTTTCATATTTCCCATCCCCTAGCCCCATGCAAATACATAATGTATACAACTAACTTCTATTAACTGGTAAAAACTATTTAGTATAAATTAAGTGGTAGAACTGTGAAATCTTGACACACACAAAAATACAGCATATTATAACACTGTAATTGTAGTGTGTAAACTACTAATATCTTGAGTAGGATAACAAAAAGAGAAACCTATCAAAACTAATACCTATGACAACTTTTAAGACATAGACAGCATAATAACATTTAAATAGAAACGAAGACAGTTTAAAAGTGGAGGAAGACGAAGTTAAAATGTAGTTTCTATTAGTTTTCCTTCTTGTTTGTTTGTTAATTTTGCATCAGAGTTTGTTATCAGTTTAAAATAATGGATTATAAATGGTATTTGCAAGCCTTGTGGTAACTTCAAATTAAAAAAAATAAAACCTACAACAGATATAAAAAAGCTAAAAGCAAGAAATTCAATAATACCATCAGAGAAAATCACTTTCCTAAAAAGGAATATAGGAAAGAAGGAAGAAAGAGAAGACCACAAAACAACCAGAAAACAAATAACACAACAGCAGGAGTAAGTCCTTATGATCAGTAATATCATTGAAGGAAAATGTGCTGAACTCTTTAATCAAAATATACAGAGTGGCTGGATGAATAAAAAAGCAAGACCCATCTGCTCCCTTCAAGAAGCACACTTCATGAATAAAGACACACACAGACTGAACATAAAAGGATGGAAAATATGTTACATGCAAATGGAAACTACAAAAGGAAGGAGTGTGTGTGTGTGTGTGTGTATGTGTGCGCACGTGTGTATCAAATAAAATAGATTTCAAGAAGAAAACTATAAAAAGAGACAAGGAGAGTAATTATATAATGATAAAAGAGTCAATTCAACAAGAGCATATAACAATTGTAAATATATATGCGCCCAACAATGCAGTACCTATGTATACATAAAGCAAATGCTATTAGAGCGAAAGAGAGAGAGAGACTCACATACAATCATAGCCAGAGTTTCCAATGCCACACTTTCAGCATTGGAAAGATCATCCAGATAGAAAATCAACAAAGAAATATTGAACTTAATCTGCAATATAGATCAAAGGACCTAAGCTATTTACAGAAGATCTTATCCAATGGCTGCTGAATGTGTACCCTTCTCCTCAGCACATGGATTGTTCTTAAGGAGAGACCTTATGTTATGCACAAAAAAGTTTTTAAAAATTCAAAAAATTTGAAACATGTCACATATCTCCTCTGACCATAATGTAAGATAATTAGAACTCAATAACAAAGAATTTTAAAACTACACAGATTCATGGAAATTAAACAGTACGCTCCGGAATCATCAGTGGATAAAGGAAATAAGAAGAAAAGGAAATCGTTTTTTGAAACATATACAAATAGCAACACAGCATACCAAAGCCTAAGTGATACAGCAAAAGCAGTACCAAGAGGAAAGTTTATGGCAATAAGCACTTACAACAAAGTAGGAAAACTTTAAATAAACAACTTAATCATGCATTTTTAACAACTAAAAAAGCAAGAGCAAATGAAACACAAAATGAGTAGAAGAAAAGAAAGTAATAAAGATCAGAGAAAAATAAATACAATTAATATATGTATAAAAGATCAATACATGAAAAGTTCATTTATTTGAAAAGATAAATAAAATTTTAGCAGACTGAGAAAAGAGAGAAGACCCAAATACGTACAATCAGAAGTGAAAAAAGATACATGACAATTGATACTACATAAATTCAAAGGAATATTAGAGACTACCATGAGCAATTATATGCCACTAAATTGAAAAACCTGTAAGAAATGAATGAATTCCATGGTACATACAACCTAACAATATTGAACCATTAAAAAATCTAAAACCTGAATGGACCAAGCAAAGTGATTGAAGATTGTAATAAAAAGGCTCCCAACAAAAATAGCCAGAATTTGATGACTTTCAGGCTACCAAACACTAACAGAAATATATATATCCATCCTATTCAAACTATTCCAACACACAGAGGAGGAAGGAATATTTCCAAAATCATTCTATGAGGCCAGTATTACCCTGATACCAAAACCAGAAAAAGACATACCAAAAAAACAAAACTACAGGCCAATATTTCTGAGGAAGATTGTGGTAAAAATCTTCAACAAAAAACTAGCAAACTGAATTCATCAACACATTAAAAAAATCATTAATCATGACTAAATTGTATTCATCCCAGGGATGCAAGGATGTTTCTGCAAATCAATCAATGTGATACATCATATCGAAAGAATGAAGGACAAAAATTATATGATCATTTCAATTGATGTTGAAGAAGCATTTGATAAAATTAAACATTCCTTCATAATAAAAACCCTCAAAAAAAAAAAAAAAACTGGGTATAGAAGGAACATACCTCAACAAAATAAAAGCCATATATGACAGACTCAGAACTAGTATCATACTGAATGGGGAAAAACTAATGAAAGCCTTTCTTCCAAGATCTAGAACAAAAAAGGATGCCCACTTTTACATTATTCAACTTAGTACTGGAAGTCCTAGGTAAAGCAATGAAACAAGAGAAATCAATAAACAGTATCCAAAGTGGAAAGGAAGCCAAATTATCCTATTTGCAGATAATATAATTTTATATTTGGAAAAATCTCATGATTCCACTAAAAAACTACTAGAACTGATAAACAAATTTAGTAAAGTGTAATAAAAAACCAATATACAAAAATCAGTAGTGTTTCTATATGCCAATAGCAAACAATGTTTAAAAAATCAAGTAAGTAATCCCATTTACAATAGCTACAGTTAAAATAAAAGGCCAAGGAATAAACTTAATCAAAGAAGTGAAAGAGCCCTACAATAAAAACATACATTCAAAAAATTGAAAAGGACACAAAAGTGGAAAATATTTCAAGTTCATGTATTGGAAAACTCAATATTGTTAAAATGCCCATACTACTGAAAGCAATTGGCAGATTCAATGAACTCTCTTTAAAAATACTAATGACATTCTTCAAAGAAATAGGAAAAAAAACTCCTAAAATTTATATGGAAATGAAAAAGACTTGGAATAGCTGAAGCTATTCTGAACAAAATGAACAAAACTGGAGAAATTACATTTCTTGCCTTTAAATTATATTACAGTTATAGTAAACAAAACAGCATTGTACTGGCATAGAAACTGATACATACAATAGAATAGTGAACTCAGAAATAAATCCATGCATCTACAGTGAACTCATTTTCAACAGAGGTGCCAAAAATATACATTGGCAAACAGTCTTCAATAAGTACTGCTGGGGAAATTGGGTATACATATGTGGAAGAATAAAACTAGGCCCCTATCTCTCACCACATTCACAAATTGAATCAAAATGGATTGAAGACATAATTCTAAGACCTCAAACTATGAAACTACTACAAGTAAACATCAAGGAAACTCTTCAGGGTATTGGTCTGGGAACAGATTTTTTGAGCAATACCTCAAAAGCAGAGGCAACCAAATGAAAATGGACAAATGAGATCACATAAAATTAAAAAGCTCTGCACAGAAAAGGAAGAAATTAACAAAGTGAAGAGACAATACACGGAATGGAAGAAAATATTTGCAAACTGTCTATCGGAATGGAAGAAAATATTTGCAAACTGTCTATCTAAGGGATTAATAAGCAGAATATATAAGGAACTCAACTCAATAGGGACACATCTAATAATCTGAATAAAAAACAGGCAAATGGGCCGGGCGCGGTGGCTCAAGCCTGTAATCCCAGCACTTTGGGAGGCCGAGATGGGCGGATCACGAGGTCAGGAGATCGAGACCATCCTGGCTAACATGGTGAAACCCCATCTCTACTAAAAAATACAAAAAACTAGCCGGGCGAGGTGGTGGGCGCCTGTAGTCCCAGCTACTCGGGAGGCTGAGGCAGGAGAATGGCGTGAACCCGGGAGACGGAGCTTGCAGTGAGCCAGGATCCGGCCACTACACTCCAGCCTGGGCGACAGAGCGAGACTCCGTCTCAAAAAAAAAAAAAAAAAATAGGCAAATGAGGCCGGGCCCAGTGGGTCATGCCTGTAATCCCATCATTTTGTTAGGCCGAGGTGAGCAGATCATGAGGTCAGGAGATTGAGACCTACCTGGCCAACATGGTAAAACCATGTTTGTGGTAAAAATACAAAAATTAGCTGGGCATGGTGGCGCATACCTGTAGTCGCAGCTACTCGGGAGACTGAGGCAGGAGAATCACTTGAACTCGGGAGGCAGAGGTTGCAATGAGCCGAGATCACGCCACTGACTCCAACCTGGTGACAGAGAAATACTCCGCCTTAAAAAAAAAAAAAAAGCAAATTTATAAGCATCCTGAATAGGCATTTCTGAAAAGAAGACATACAAACTGCAACCAGACATATGAAAAGGTGATCAATATTACTCATCCTCAGAGAAATGCAAATCAAAACTACAATGAAATATCATCTCACTCCAGTTAAAATAGCTCTTATCCTAAGATAGGCAATAATGAATGTTGGTAAGAGTGTGGAGAAAAGGGAACCCTCAGACACTGTTGGTGGGAATGTAAATTACTACAGCCACTATGGAGAACATTATGGAAGTTTCTCAAAAAACTAAAAATAAAACTAAGATACAGTCCAGCAGCCCACTGCTAGGTATGTACCCAGAATAAATAAATTCAGTATATCCTTTGCTGTACTCTCATGTTTATTGCAGAACTATTCATGGAAGCCAATATTTGGAATAAACCTAAGTGTCCATCAACTGATGAATGTATTACGAAAATATGGTATGTATACACAGCAGAGTTCTATGCACCCTCCCCAAAAATAAAAATGAGATCGTGTCATTTACAACATAGATATGGAGCACCCTATCTTAAGTGAAATAAACCAGGCACTGAAAGACAAACTTTGCATGTTCTCAGTCATGTGCGGGAACTAAAAATTAAAACATTTGAATTCAAGGCCATAGAGAATTCAAAAAGGATAGTGAGAAGGCTAGTGGGAAGGGGGCAGGAGGTGGTGATGATTAATGTGTACAAGAATATAATTAGATAGAATGAATAAGATCTAGTACTTGATAGCACAACAAGGTGACCACAGTCAACAATGATTTATTACAGGGTTAAAAATAATTAAAAGTATAATTAAAATGTTCATAACACAAAGAAACGAAAGTTGTTTGAGGTGATGGATACGCCATTTACCCTGATATAATTATTATACATTGATGCCCGTATTAAAGTATCTCATGTACCCCATAAATATATATGCCTACTATGTACCCATAAAAAAATAACCAAAAAAAACAAAATAACCAGATTATTATTTGGTTCAGAGAACATTATTAGTTGGAAAATACCTCAACAAATGGTAATTTCAAAGGCTTAAATGGGTTGAATAGGTAGTTTAGAGAACTTTTTGAAAACAGACAAAGCAAAAATATTTATAACATTGATTAAGTCATCTTTCATGATACTATGATCACATAATTGCTAATATATGTAGGTATAATAAAACATTAATATTCAAATAATAATAAATAAAAAGTGGTAGATAAGTTCTATTTCTGAGAAAGATACAGCAAATCCTAGCAGGCTATCTAAAAACAAATTATCTTTAAAGACATTGGAGAGCTGTGAAAAAAAATGAGGAAAATAAGTAAATTTAATGAAAAAAACGACTGTCCTGAGATAAGCTTTTTAGTGCAAGCCACTTTTCCTTACAGACACTGTCCTTTGTCTCTGCAGGCTTGGGAGAGGATTTGGTCTAGAAAGGGTAAATAGAAATCATTAGCACAAGCAGTTTTCTCCACTGAATATCTGCTATGTGTAAGTGCTTCATAGGAAATAAGTGGGCTCAGTCAAGAGATTCTACAGGAAGAGTGAAATATCCTTTAGGTTCGCATGCATCAAAAATAGCACATACACACATGTCTTTTATTGAACCTTAAGAACATTTAAAAATATATAGGACAGTCGGGAGCAGTGGCTCATGCCTGTAATCCCAGCACTTTGGGAGGCCGAGGCAGGCGGATCACCTGACAGGCTGGTTTGACAGACTAGCCTGTCAAACATGGAGAAACCCCATCTCTACTAAAAGTGGAAAATTAGCTGGGTGTGGTGGCGCATGCCTTTAATCCCCGCTATTTGGGAGGCTGAGGCAGGACAATACCTTGAACCTGGAAAGTGGAGGTTGCAGTGAGCCAAGATTGCACCATTACACTCCAGCTGGGCAACAAGAGCAAAATTCCATCTCAAATATATATATTTATATATATATA
>NW_016805195.1:871675-875381 GCF_001698545.2 Rhinopithecus bieti | reverse complement strand
ATTTATTTATATTTGTATGCACACATATATGACAATATCTTAAATGATTTTGAGTAAGTACAATTTCTAAATATTTTAGTGAATTAAAAGTTAGGTGTGGGAATAAATATAATGAGTCTTTATCTACATATATTATTAAAAATAGTTTTCATATCTAGAGAAAAAACGTTTAGTTTTAAATTCTGTATCCAGTCAAAATTTATTGAATGAAGACATTTTAAGATCTACAAGAACTCAGAAAATTTGTTAACAGAAGCCTCCTAGATCATAAGTAAAAGATGTATTCTTGTAAAGACAAAATTAAACCCAAAAGGAATTTGTTAGAGCAAAAGCAAGACTCAGAAGAGGTTAAATTTCCATATGTGAAGGAATAAAGAAGTCGGCAATCCTACCACACACAAAAAAGGGGGTGGGGAAGGAGAGAAAAACATACACACAAAAGAAAACAGAAGTGTAAAATGGGACAGAATTTCTGATAACGACAATTTCAAGTTTCTAGAAATTAATGAAAGGCATACAATAAACTTAGAAGTATTTTTAAATAAACTGGTAATTCTTAGGGTAAGAGAAAACGGGAATCTGCTCATTCATTGCTTGGGCTTGTTACTATTCTTGATCCTTACACCAAATTGTGAAGAACTACAGTTTTACCAGAGCAGATTTGGCTGCAAAAGCAAGCAGCTGTGCCGCCAGAGTGTGCAGATTCAATTTGACATGAGGGTTGTAGGCAAAAGCTCAAGGTTTAGTCAACTAAAAGTGGTAGAAAGTATATGGGGAAAACACCTTGCTTCTAGTATCCAGAGTTATGACCTTGATTAGGATAAACAGTGGACTAACCCAGAATAGACAGAGATCTTGGAAGAAAGAAAGAGCCATAGTGTATCAGATTGAATTGTATCCTCCCAAAATTTATATTTTAAAGTCCTGACTTTTAATACATCTCAGAATGTGATTGTATTTGAATATACGGTCTTTAAAGAGATGATCACTGTTAAATAAGGTCATATAGGTGGGCCGTGATCCAATAAGATTAATGTCCATATAAAGGGGAGAGAGACATAGAGGATGTGTTCACACAGAGGAAGGGCCATGTGAGCACACAGCAAGAAGCCTGCAAGCCAAGGAGAAAGGCCTCAGGAGGCAATAAACAAACAAACATAATAATACTTTGACTTTGGACTTCTAGCCCCCAGAACTGTGAGAAAATAAATGTCTGATCTTTAAGCCACTCGATGTATTATTTCTCTATGGTAGCCCTAAAAAACTAATATATAATACTGAATTAAATAAGCTCTAAGACATCTCTGGTTTTTTGAAAACTATACTGCTACAAAGGGAAGACACTAAAGAGAACAGTGAACACTGAAGTCAAATAAGTTTTAAAGACCTGGATGAATTTTGAATATGTTTCTCAACCCACAGATATATCAATCAGCATTGGATAGAAGCCTCTCAGGTTTGATGAGCTTGAACAAAACTTCAGCTGAAAGCATTAGCTGACAACTAAGTAATGTGATATATTGGGTGTTGCTTCACAAGTTGGCCTAAGAGATAAAAATAAAAAGCAATAATAATAATAAATAGCAGGGGCTATCTTTTTTGGAGAGGAGGAAGATTTTGCAGCTTAAGTCCAGGCAAATTACTTAAGAAATAAAAATAACTGAAAAAACAATTTAAAATATGGAGTTGCTTTAACGGATTATCTAAAATGTCCAGTTTATGAGAAATGGGCAGTATGGATGAATGGGAGATTTTAGCCTCATATCCCAAAGGAATCAATTTTGACAACCAGCCATTGAGAAGAATAACTTTGTGGACTCTGGGTTCTAGCTTAGAGGTTTTAAGCACCACAGTGGAATCAAAAAACTGAGTAAATACATAACAAAGGTATTAATTAACAGAGCAGTTTCATTTTACTCACATTACTCCTCCCCCAAGGTGGTAGAGTTTGATGCTGAGAGAGACCCCTCTGGCCTGCAATTTCTCCCACAGGGAAAGATGAGTACAAAATGAGCACCCAGCTCACCCAGTCTTTTGGGAAACTGTCCAGGAGGCCCACTTCTGTCTCTTCCCCACATGGATCACTGAGAGAATCAGCAAAGTTGAATGTCTAAGGGATGGCAATTTCCTGAGGTTAGGAAGAGACAGAATGGGTGGGAGTACACAGCAGGCAGTGTGCAGTTGTAAACAGCAGGCCACAGATTCTGCTAACTGGGACACAGACACCAAGAGGTGTCACCTACAGTGGACTGTTCTCCACATATTCCTGTGTACAACCTATATGAAGTTCCACAGATAGCACATAAATATCAGGAGCAGAAAGGAGAAGATTCACCACCTTAAACATTTCAGGGCACTGACTCAGGAAAAATAAACGGAAGACTGACAGCACTAGGCCTAATATTGTGTTCTAGAGAGCCACGCAATCCTAAAACTTCCCCTAGAAGAAAACAAGAAAAGTAGAGTGGGCGCAACCATAGAAAAGATCTAAGAGACCTCAAGAATCTCTTGCTGGGATCACTAGTGAAGACCTTTCTCTCTCGAAGTCAGTCAGTAAAAACTGGAGGATGTGACTGCTTTTTCAAATACAAAGACAGAAATGAAAGGAACGTGAAGTAGCAAGAAAATATTACACCAACAAATGAACAAGATAAAGCTCCAGTGGTTGGTTTCAAATAGGTGGGAGTCTACAAATTGCCTAAACATGAATTTAAAATAGTAGTCTTAAGGAAACTCATATAGACAACTAAATATATCAGAAAAAAAAAAAAAGAGATAAAAAGAGATGCACAATAAAGAGAAACCATAAGAAAAAAATGAAACATATATTCTATAGATAAGGAATATAATGTTTCAACAGAAAATTTAATAGAGAGCTTCAACATTAGATTTGACCAAGCAAAAGAAAAATATCAGAGACAGACTGTGTGAAATAAACCAGTGAGAGGAACCAAAAGAGACCAAAAACAGTGAAGCAAACATGCAGGAATGATGAGATATCATCAAGCAAACCAATATGCGCATTATGTGAATCTCAGAAGGAACAGAGACAGTCAAAGGAAAAGAATGCTTACGTAAAGAAATACATAAGGCAGAAAACTTTCCAAATATGAGAAAAGATATGAATATATAGTTACATAAAGCTTATAAGTTTCAAATGGTCAAACTAAAAGTGGCTTTCACTAAGACACATTATAATCAAATTATCAAATTCAAAGTCAAAGAGAATTTTGAGAACGGCAATTGAACAGTGATTCATCATATAAAAGTGAACCCATGTGGCCAGGTGAGGTGGCTCATGCCTGTAATCCCAGCACTTTGGGAGGCCGAAGGGTGTATCACAAGGTCAGGAGTTCGACACCAGCCTGGCCAACATGGTGAAACCCCGTCTTTACTAAAAAATACAGAAATTAGCTGGGCATGGTGGTACGTGCCTGTAATCCCAGCTACTCGGGAGGCTGAGGCAGGAGATTTGCTTGAACTAGCATCTGGGAGATTGAGGTAGCAGTGAGTGAGATCATGCCACTGCACTCCACTGTTCTCCAGCCTAGACTACAGAGCGAGACTCTTTCTCTCAAAAAAAAAAAAAAAAAAAAAAAGTAAACCCATGCAACAAAACTTTGCAGGCCAGGAGAAAATGAAATGCTTCATTCAAAGTTCTGTAAACCCAAGAATACAAAAAAAAAAAAAAAAAAAAAAAAAAAAT
>NW_016805195.1:855845-868518 GCF_001698545.2 Rhinopithecus bieti | reverse complement strand
AAAAAAAAAAAAAAAAAAAAAAAAAAAAAAAACTGTCAATCAAGAACACTATACCTAGCAGAGCTGTTTTTCAGAAATGAAAGAAAAAAAATATTCCAAGGCAAACAAAAGATGAGGCAATTCATCACTACTAGATCTACCTTACAAGAAATAAGGAAGACAATTCTTCAAGTAGAAACCAAAGGACACTGATTATAAATAGATATATGATGAGCCGGGCATGGTGGCTCATGCCTGTAATCCCAGCACTTTGGGAAGCCAAGGTGGGTGGATCACCTGAGAACAGGAGTTTGAGACTAGCCTGGCCAACATGGTAAAACCCAGTCTCCACAAAAAATACAAAAATTAGCCAGGCATGGTGGCACACACTTGTATTCCCAGCTACTCAGGAGGCTGAGGCAGGAGAATTGCTTGAACCCAGGAAGCAGAGGTTGCAGTGAGCTGTGATCATGCCATTGCACTCCAGCCTGGGCAACAAGAGTGAAACTCTGTCTCAAAAAAGAGAGAGAGAAAGAGAGAGAGAGAGAGACTCACTGATACAGTGAGAAAAAACTCACTAATAAAGGTAAATATATAATTAAATTTAGAATATTTGAAGGGACTCATGCAGGTGGGTTCTCAAATGGTGCTCTTTTATCCAGGCCTCTGATGGCTGCTGGGAACAGTAGCTACTAGCTAATTTGGTAGTTTCATTAAAAACAAAAATCAGTAAGAAAACATTGGGCTTAAACAACACTTTAAATCAAATGGACCTAAAAAACATATATAGAACAATCCACCCAACAGCAGCAGAATATAGATTCTTCTCAAGCACACATGGAACATTCTCATGGATGGGTTTTATGTTAGGCCACAAAAGTAGTCTCAGCAAACTTAAGAACATTGAAAACATATCAGGTATTTTTTCCAATCACAACAAACAAAAGTAAAAATCAATAACAGGAAGAAAGTTAAACAAATCATAAATATATGAAAATTAAGCAACATATCTCTAAACAGTCATTAGGCCAAGAAGAAAATCAAAAGGGAAATTACAGAATATGCTGAAGCAAATGAAAATGTAAACACATAATACCTAAACTTATGGGATGCAGCAAAAGTAATTATAGGAGGAAAGTTCATAGCAATAAACACCTACATTAAGAAAAATAAGATCTCAAATAAACCAGCAGTCTCCAACCATTTTAGCACCAGGGACCAGTTTCATGGAAGACAGTTTTTCCACGATCTGTGGGGATGGTTTTGGGATGAAACTGTTCAACCTCAGGCATTAGATTCTCATAGGAGTGTGCAACCTAGATCCCTTGCATGCACAGTTCACAACAGAGTTTGCCCTCCTATGAGAATCTAATGCTGGTCCATGGCCCAGGTGTTCAGGACCCCTGAAATAAACAACCTATATTCGTAACTCAAGGAACTAGAAAAGGAAAAAAAAAAAAAAACTAAGCTTAGTGTTAGCAGAAAAAAGGAAACAACAAAAGTTAAAGCAGAATTAAATGAAGTAGAGACTAGGAAAACAATAAAAGAGATAAAATTAAGTATTTTTTGAAATCAAATGGATCAGTTAAGAAAAAATAGAGAAGATTCAAATAAATAAAATCAGAAATGAAAGAGGAGATATTGCCACAGTACCATAGAACTACAAAGGATCATAAGAAATGATTATAAACAATTATACACCAAAAAATTGTATAACCTAAAATAAATAAATAAACTCTAGAAACAAACAACTTACCAAGATTGAAATATGAAGAAATTGATCATCTGAACAGACAAATAATGATTAAGGATATTGAACCACTAATCAAAACCCTCCCAACAAAGAAGAGTTCAGACAAAATTTTAAAATAAAATTGTATTTTCTAATGAAAATTTTAAAATTAACACAAATCTTTTGAAAGTCTTCCAAAACTTAAAGAGGAAAAAATACTTTCACACTCATTTTATAAAGCCAGCATTACCCTAATTCTAAAGCCAGATGAAGACACTATAAGAAAAAAAAAAGTGCTATAAGTCAATATCCCAGATGAACATAAATGCAAAAATCACTAACAAAATACTAGCAAACCAAATTCAAAGCATGTGAAAAAGGGTCATTTACCACAGTTAAGTGTGATTTATCTCTGAAATGCAAGGATGGTTCAACATAAATCAATAAATGTGTTATACCACATAAACAGAAATAATAGCCTGAGTACAGTGGCTTATATCTGTAATTCCAGCTACTCGGGAGACTGAAGTGGAAGGACACTGCACTGCAGCCTGGGCAACAAAGTGAGACCCTGTCTCAAAAAACAAAAATGAAGAAGAAATATCATATAGTCATCTCTTTAGATCAGAAAAAGCATTTGAAAAAATCAACATTCTTTCATAAAAGAAAAAACTTTCAAAAATTAGGTATAAAAGACATGTATCCCAACCCAATAAAAGTTATATGAGTCAAACCCATAGCTAATGTACTCAGCAGTGATTGGGAACAAGGTAAGGAGGGTAACTCTTGGCACTTCTATTTGACATATGACTCACAGTGCCAGTTAGAGCAATTAGGCAAGAGAAATAAATAAAAGGCATTCATATCTGAAAGGAAAAGTTAAAATGTCTCTGTTTGCAGATGACATGATCTGCTATATTGAAATCCTAAAAACTCCACCAAAAAATATCTTGGAACTAATTAACTAACTCATTAAGGGAACAGAACACAAAATGAACATGTAAAAATCAGTTATATATCTATATGCTATTAATGAACCATAAAAAATAAGTAAGCAATTCCATTTACAACAGCTATGAAAAAATAAAATAAAATATTTGAAAATATGTTTATACAAGGAAGTGAAAGATTTATAAACAGAAAACTGTAAAACATTAATTTTAGAAATTAAAGATGGCATAAATAAGTGGAAATATAATCTATGTTCATGGATTAAAAGAATGAATATTATCAAAGTAGTCATATTACCTAAAGCAATCTACGTATTGAATGCAATTCCTATCAAAATTCCAATGATCGTTTTCTAAGAAATAGAAAATCAATCCTAAAATTTTATGGAATCAGAATGACTAAATACCTGAAGAACTAAATAACTAAAGCAATCTTGAGCAAGAAGAACCAAGCTGGAGAAATATTGCTTTCTGATTTCAAACTACATTACAAAGCTATAGTAATCATTTCAGTATGGTATTGGCATCAAAATGGACACATAGACCAACAGAACACAGTAGAAAGCCAAGAAATAAGCCCACCCATATTGGGAAAGTAATCTTTGATAAAGTTGCCACAAATACTTAATGGAGAAATAATAATTTCTTCAATAAATGGTTTTAGGAAAACTGGATATCCAAATGCCAAAAAAATATATAATTAGATCCTTATCTTGCACCATAAAAAATTAACTACAAAAGGATTGAAGAATTGAATATAAGAATTGAAAATTATATTTAATAAAAATTTTATATATTTATTGTGGACAACATTGTGTTTTGAAATATGTATACATTGTGGAATGGCTAGATTGAGTTAATTAACATAGGTATCACCTCACATATTTATTGTTTCAGTAAGATCATTTAAAATATACTCTATTTGTGACTTTCAAGAATACATTGTTATTAAATATAGTTGCCATGTTGAAATAAAATCGATAAGATTAAAAAATAGTAACAGCATTACATATCTTTTAAATTTATTCCTCCTATCTGACTAAAATTTTCTGGGTTTTCTCACTAATCTCCCTAACACCACAGTCTACACCTGGGAACAATCATTATACTCTGTTTCTCAGTTTAAGTTTTTACGTTCCACATGTAAGAGAGATCATACCATATTTGTCTTTCTGTGCCTGAATCATTTCAATTAAAATAACATCCTACAGGCTCATACATATTGTAAATGACATAATTTCCTTCTTTTTTAAGGCTATAATTTTTCTGTTGGTATATGTACCACATTTTCTTCATTTATTCACTAATGAATACTTGGGTTGATTACTTAACTTTTTGCTGCAATGAACATAAGAATGCAAAACCCTCTAACATAGTAATTTAAGCTCCTCTAGGTTAATACACATTAGTGGGATTTCCAGATCTTGTGGTGGCGTTATTTTTAATTTTTTTTGAAAAACCTCATACCATTTTCCACGATAGCTGTATCAATTTTCATTCTCAAGAACAGTGTGAAAGGATTTACATTTCTCCACATCCTCAACAACACGTGTTACCTTTTATCTGTTTGATAATAGCAGTTTCAGCAGGTGCAAAGTGCTATCTCATTGTGGTTTTCATTTGCATTTCCCTGATAATTAGTGATGTTGAGCATTTTTTCATATACCAGTTGGCCTTTTGTGTTTTCTTTAGAGAAATATCTATTAGGTACTTTGCCCATTTCTTTTAATTAGGTTGTTTTCTTATTATTGACTTGTCTGGGTTTCTTATGTATTTTGGATATTAACTCTTCATCAGATTTATGGCTTGCAAACATTTTTTTCTATTCTGTGACTTGCTTCTTAACTCTGGTCATTGTTTTCTTTGCTGTGCAGAAACCTTTTAGTGTGATGTAACCCCTTGGTTTGTTTTCACTTTTGTTCCCTATGCTTTGAGATTCACATAAAATTTTTTTCCCAGATTTATCTGATGGAGCTTTGCCCCTATGTTTTGTTCTAGTAATTTTACAGTCTCAAATCTTACCCTTAAGTCTTTAATCCATTTTGAGTTAATTTTTGTAAGTGGTATGAGATAAGAACAAGAACTGAAACTTTCAAACTCTTAGAAGGAAACATAGAGGAAATACTACATTAAAATGTTCTTGGCAATGACTTTTTGAATATGACATCAAAGGCATAGGCAGCAAAAGCTACAATAAACAGTAGTACTATATGAAATTAAAATGATTTTGCAGAGCAAATAATTTTAAAAAATGAAAAGGCAACCTATGGAATAGAAGAAAATATTTGCAAATTATATACCTGATAAGGAGTTAATATCCAAAATACATAAACAAAAATCTCAATAGCTAAAAAAAAGAAACAAAACAAAATGAAACCCTATAACCTAATTAAAAATGTGAAGAGGACCTGAAGAGACTTTCTTCAAAGACAGCATACAAATAGTCAACAGGGCAATAAACAAGTGGTCGACATCACTAATCATCAGGAAAATGACAACATAACTCACAATGAGACATCACTGTGCAGCTGTTATGATGGTTACTATCAGAAAGTCAAAAGATAACAAGTGTTGTCAAGGATGTGGAGAAAAGGAAATCTTTCTGTACTGTGGATTGGGAGTGGCTGTTGGTACATCCATTATGGAAGAACAAGATAGAGGTTCCTCAAAAAATTAAAAACTACCATATGACCTACTACTGGGTATATATCAAAAGGAAATGAAATAAGTATGTCAAAGAGAAATCTTCATTCTCTTGTTTATTGCAGTATTATTCATAATAGCCTAGATATGAAGTCAACTTTTGTCCACTGGCAGATAAATGAATAGAGAAAACGTAAAAAAATATGTATCATGCATACATAGCAGAATAAAAATTCTGCCAGTTGCAACAACACAGACAAGCCAGGAGAGTGTTAAGCTAAGTGAAATTAGCAAGACACAGAAAGACAAATATTACATTATCTCACTTGTATGTGGAATCTAAAAAAAAAAAAAAAAAAAAAAAGAAAGAAAAGAAAAGAAAAGAAAACCTCAAACCCACAGAAACAGAGAGTATAAGGTGCTTACCAGAAGTCACGGGTTGAGGTAAATGAGTAGATGTTGGTAAACAGTTGTAGACTACCATTTCTAAAATGAGTAAGTTCTGGAGAGCTAATTTATAGCATGGTGACTATAGTTAAAAATAATGTGTTTTATACTTTTAATTTGATGAGAGCAAATCATTGTTTTGTTTTGTTTTTGTCTTTGTTTGTTGGTTTGTTTTTTTCTTTTGAGATGGAGTTTCATTCTTGTTGCCCAGGCTGGAGTTCAGAGGCGCAATCATGGCTCACCGCAAACTCTGCCTCCTGGGTTCAAGCAATTCTCTTGCTTCAGCCTCCTGAGTAGCTGGGATTACAGGCGTGTGCCACCACATTCAGCTAATTTTGTATTTTTAGTAGAGACGGGGTTTCTCCATATTGGTCAGGCTGGTCTCAAACTCCTGACCTCAGGTGATCTGCTTGCCTTGGCCTCCCAAAGTGCTGGGATTACAGGATTGAGCCACTGCACCCGGCCCTGAGAGCAAATCGTAAGCATACTCACCACAAAAAAAGTAACTAAATGAGTTAATGGATATGTTTCTTAGCTTGATTTTGGTAATTATATTTCAGTGTTAAAGTATATCAAGACAGTAAGATGTATACCTAAACTATGTATATTTTAATTTTCAATTATATCTCAATAAAGCTGGGGAAATCTTTGCTTCTGCTAAAAACATTTCAACAATCAAGAAATATATAATAGGAAAGAATAGTCAATTTACAATAACAACCAAAACCTGAAGAAACTATGAATTAACTTAATCCCTTTGAAGAACTTGTAAAAATATACTGAAAGATGTAATGAAGTTCCTCAGGTATATTTACAGCTTGTCCATGGATCCGCTCAATTCTGTGAATCTTTCAGTACTATTGTATTGTAAATTTTGCCCCAATTAATCAGCCAATGCAATGTTATTTCCATAAAAATCTAGGTTGAATTTTCTTTTTTTCTGAGACAGAGTCTAGCTCTGTCACCCAGGCTGGAGTGCAGTGGCACAATCTCGGCTAACTGCACCCTCCGCCTCATGGGTTCAAGCAATTCTCCTGCTCCAGCCTCCCAAGTAGGTGGGATTACAGGCATGTATCACCACACCTGGCTAATTTTGTATTTTTAGTAGAGATGGGGTACTCCATGTTGGTCAGGCTGGTCTCGAACTCCTGACCTCAGGTGATCTGCCTGACTTGGCCTCCGAAAGTGCTGGGATAACAGGCATGAGTCACCATGCCAAGTCCATGTTGAATATTTTTGTATCTTACCAAGTTAATGCTAAAATGTATATGAAAAACCTATTCAAGAATCATAATAATTTAGAAAAACAAGAACAAAGATACGGGAGTTGTTTTTCTATTGAGATGCCAAAGCATCTATTAATCTATGAAAATAATACAGTGTATATTGGTACAGGACTAGATAAATGAGCAGAACATAAAAACAAGAGTTTAGAGAGTTCAAAAATAGGTACATATGAGAGGTGAAGCCAGCTGGACTTCCTGGATTGTGTGGGGACTTGGAGAGCTTTTCTGACTAGCTAGAGGATTGTAAATGCACCAGTCAACACTCTGTGTCTAGCTAAAGGATTGTAAATGCACCAATCAGCACTCTGTAAAAATACACCAATCAGGACTCTGTGTCTAGCTAAAGGATTGTAAATGTATCAATCAGCACTCTATAAAAACCCATACATCAGCGCTCTGTATCTAGTTAAAGGATTATAAAATGGACCAATCACCACTCTGTAAAATGGACCAATCAGTGCTCTGTAAAATGGATAAATCAGCAGGACATGGGCTGGAATAAATAAGGGAATAAAAGCTGGCCACCCCAGCCAGCAACGGCAACCTGCTCTGGTTCCCTTCCATGCTGTGGAAGCTTTGTTCTTTGGCTCTTCACAGTATATCTTGCTGCTGCTCATTCTGTGGGTCTGCCCCACCTTTAAGAGCTGTAACACTCACTGCAAAGGTCTCTGGTTTCATTCTTGAAGTCAGTGAGACCATGAACCCAGGAAGAAACTCCAGACACATCTGAACATCTGCAGGAATAAACTCCGGACACACCATCTTAAAGAGCTGTAACACTCACTGTGAAGATCCGCAACTTCATTCTTAAACTCAGCAAGACCAAGAACCCACCAGAAGGAATAAATTCTGGACAGATTTTGGTGACCACGAAGGGACTATCACCTACTGCCAAGCAGTGAGTACCACTGGACACCTTTCGCTCACTATTCTGCCCTATTTTTCCTTAGAATTCAGGGGCTAAATATCGGGCACCTGTCGGATAGTTAAAAGTGACTAGTGCGGCCACCATACTAAAGACACAGGTGTCAGGCTTTCTGGGAAAGGGTTCTCAACCCCCGACTTTGGAGTTAGGAGTGTTGGTTTGCCTGGAACCACCTTCCACTTTTCCTGTACTTCCGGGCTGAGCTGAGGGTCGACAGAGAGAAAAGCCATTCAGCTCCAGGGTCCTGACAACAAGTTGGTTGACTTGGCGGCCATGAGTGGAACTCTCAAAGTCACGTCACCCAAGCAAGACTCACCTATCTATCCTATCTGTCCTGACCCTTGCCCCCTGTGTCATAACGCCTGTCAGAAAAACTTCATCTCACCTCTCTTCTCTGAGGCTAGTCCCACTTCTAGAAACCACTCCCTGTCTCTAGTGCTTTTCTAGCTTCTCCTATAAGGGAATTCTTGTAGAAGCAGTTAGGACAATTGCCTAATAATTGGTCTGCTCAAACGTGGGAGCTGTTTGCACTCAGCCAAGCCTTAAAGTACTTACAGAATCAGGGAGGAGCCATCTATTACCAATTCTAAGTTAATATGGACTGAACAAAGTCTTATTAATAGCAAATAATAAAAATCCCAAATTTACAAGGTTTTCAACAAAAGTAAAGTTTGCTAAAAGCTAACAGTGTAACGTGTATTATCCTACTACCACACACTCTCAAAGCATTTCTCAGACAGTTTGTAAGAAACAACAAAATCTATCCTTACTCTACAATCCCAAATAGACTCTTTGGCAGCAATGACTCTCCAAAACCACCGAGACCTAGACCTCCTCACTGCTGAGAAAGGAGGACTTTGCACCTTCTTAGGAGATGAGTGTTGCTTTTACACTAACCAGTCAAGGATAGTATGAGACACTGTCTGACATTTACAGGAAAAGGCTTCTGAAATCAGACAACACCTTTCAAACTCTTATACCAACCTCTGGCATTGGGCGACATGGGTTCTCCCCTTTCTAGGTCCTGTGACAGTCATCTTGCTATTACTCGCCTTTGGGCCCTGTATTTTTAACCTCCTTGTCAAATTTCTTTCCTCTAGGATCGAGGCCATCAAGCTATAGATGCTCTTACAAATGGAATCCCAAATGAGCTCAACTAACAACCTCTACCGAGGAGCCCTGGACCAACCCGCTGGCCCTTTGACTGGCCTAAAGAGTTCCCCACTGGAGGACACTACAACTGCAGGGCCCCTTCTTCGCCCCTATCCAGCAGGAAGTAGCTAGAGCGGTCATCACTCAATTCCCAACAGCAGTTGGGGTGTCCTGTTTAGAGGGGGGATTGAGAGGTGAAACCAGCTGGACTTCCTGGGTCAAGTGGGGACTTAGGGATCTTTTCTGTCTAGCTAGAGGATTGTAAACACACCAATCAGAACTCGGTAAAAACGCACCAATCATCTATCTGTGTCGAGCTAAAGGATTGTGAAATGGACTAATCAGCACTCTGTAAAATGGACCAAAGAGCACTGTGTAAAATGGACCAATCAGCAGGATGTGGGTGGGGACAAATAAGGGAATAAAAGCTGGCCAACCCCAGCCATCAGCGGCAACCTGCTCAGGTCCTCTTCCATGCTATGGAAGCTTTGTTCTTTCACTCTTCACAAGAAATCTTGCTGCTGCTCACTATTTGGGTCTGCACCACCTTAAAGAGCTGTAACACTCACCGCGAAGGTCCACAGCTTCATTCTTGAAGTTAGCGAGACCAAAAACCCACCAGAAGGAAGAAACTCTAGACATATCTGAACATCTGAAGGAATAAACTCTGGACACAACAAATTTAAGAGCTGTAACACTCACCACAAAGTTCCACAGCTTCATTCTTGAAGTCAGCAAGAGCAAGAACCCACCGGAAGGAATAAATTCCGGATACACACATACATATTGATATGCAGTGTATTGTAAAAATTTGCATACATAGCACAAAGATGAATTCTTTATTTTGATATTTTGAGAAAAACTAAATTATTTCAATTTATTACTATTTATACAACAACTAAACTTCAAATGTATTATAAGACACAAAAATGTGTTTATAACCCTGTGATTGATAGAACATACCCAGTTGACCTTGACATGAATCTTTTGTCATGTGCTGACCTTGTATCAACACAACACAGTTTCCAGAAACACAGAGTAACTTTAAAGGCATTGGAAAATAAAAATAACATTTGATCTGTAAAAACATAAAGTGACAAATTGAAAAAATAATAACAAAATAAGAATTTAATTAGCTGGTCTTGATACCAAATATGAATTAAATATTTTACATGAGTTGTTAAGATTGTTTTATTTTATTTTATTTAATTTGATCAAAATAAAACAAGACATGCATAATGCATAGAAATTTGTCATGTGGTAAATCTAAGCTTTGTCAATCTAAATAACACAGAGAGACTCTCTAACAGAAAATGGCATTTACCTGCGAATGGTCATTGCAATGGAAATATATGTGCCATCGTAAACTACGTGCATTTCAAAGAGGTAAAGGAAAACCAAGATGTTTAAAAGAAAAACGAGCAGGTTTTCAAAATTATTGAAGTTATTGTCATTGGATACAGTGGTCAATAGCAAGGCTGGTATGAGTCCAAGGTTGAACAGGTAGTTGCTGGGAAGATGTTCCTGTAGAAATATAATTTTTATGTAATGTTGTGTTGGCCTTTGTACAACGTTGTGATTTTTGCAGAGATTTTAGTGATAGTTGTTATCAGGCATTTGTGCATGAGAACCCCGCCTTCACATCCTTCCCTTGCTTTATTTGTCAGGGTCTTTTACACAGTTAATTCTGAAAATCTTCACAGTCTCTTATATGTTCTCTTAATTATTTTGGAATAAGTAAAAGTATTGTGTTATAGTTTTTTTGTTGTTGATAGTTTTTATTTGTTTCTGCTACTTTTTCTACTAAGAGAATTATCTTAAAAAAAAAAAAAGGAATATTTGAGATAGTTTTATAAGCTCAGGCCAGCTTTTGCCAAACCATGTTTACATCATCTCTCAATAGGTTAATTTGGAAAACATACTCAATGGTAAAAGGTTGAGAACCTTGGGGTTAAATGTAGTTTAAATCAATGTTAATGAGCATTGTAAATCTTTTTAATTATTTTTTTTTAGGGTTTCCCAAACTTACTTACCATTGAAACATTTTATAAAATGTATTTTATGGAGCATATTTTGAGAATATGCAATTTATTGCTAAACACCGTTAGTGTGTTTAATAGTGTAAAATAATTAGATGCTCAAAACACAATTTGTAAAAACAATCAGGAGCCCCAGGAATTAGTTATTAAGTAGATATGAATTATTTATTCTAGAACTAGAAAGGATTTCAAAGTTTACTTCTTTAGATACTATTTCTCTCTCTTTTAAGTTCTATATAGTCATTCATTTTCATTTCTATAATGAATCTTCTCAAGTAAATAACAGGCATTATTAGATGAAAGAAATCTAGTTTTAAGAAGCTATGGCTCTTCAGTTTATCAAATTAATGAACATTAATTTCAGCATTTCCAATTAACCTTCTCTATCCCCAAAGTCCCCTAGAGTTCCCAGTTGTCACTACATATTAATCTTCCCCAGCTATGACTAGAATCATACTTTTGGTAATGCGCCATCCTCTGTGACAGTGATTAGTTGGAAAGGGGCATCTCATTAAGAGGTTGAATTTCAAAGTACCACCAGATATAACAGTCATCTGTCAGTTCATCTGGCAAAAAATTATATCCTTGAATCCACAGAAAAATAACACAGGCTCATCAACACCAAGAACTCCCCTTCGCTTGTTGTATTCATTACAGATCAAACTTTCTGCATAGATGGAAAGTACTTTATTCCCTAGTTCCTGACATCTCTCCATAAAATTAAAATAAGTATAAGATAACATCATATTAGAGGATGAAATCTTAATGTAAGATACAATTTCATTTGAAAATAAATGATAAAGTACAGTGTAGTCATTAATATCAAACCTGAATTTTTTAAAAAATTAATAATGTCAAATATGAAAAATAATAATTAAATATTGCATGCAGGTACAAAAACTCCTTTCATAGGAAAAAAACTCATAAAACCCATAATTTTGATTTCCATGATGAAATGCTATGTATTGACACCTAATTATCTTTTAAACAGATGAAAGTGATAATAGTAGTAAAACTTCGTCAGTAAAAATTGATTCATTAAGTATGATCACTATAGTTCTTACTTCTTAAAAAAATATGATTTTGTCTGTAATCCCAGCACTTTGGGAGGCTGAGGCGAGCTGATCATCTGAGGTCAGGAGTTCGAGACCAGCCTAGCCAACATGATGAAACCCTGCCTCTACTAAAAATACAAAAATTAGCTGAGTGTGGTGGTGCACCACTGTAATCCCAGCTACTCGGGAAGCTGAGGCATGAGAATTGCTTGAACCCAGCAGGTGGACGTTACAGTGAGTCAAGATCATGCCACTGTACTCCAACCTGGGCTACAGAGCAAGACTTGGTCTCCAAGGGAAAAAAAAAAATAATATTTGCAATGATTGTTCACATTTAAATCATACTACCATATTAAATGATGAATGACATCATTGATAAATTATTTTTGCTTAATATATTTTATTTCAAAACCTTAGTAAAGATAATATTGTGCTTTTTTTTTTTTTTTTTTTTTTTTTTTTTTT
>NW_016805195.1:845711-855449 GCF_001698545.2 Rhinopithecus bieti | reverse complement strand
TTTTGAGACAGAGTCTCACTTTGTTGGCCCAGGCTGGAGTGCAGTGGCATGATCTCAACTCACTGCAAGCTCCGCCTCCCAGGTTCACACCATTCTCCTGCCTCAGCCTCCCGAGTAGCTGGGACTACAGGCACCTGCCACCACGCCTGGTTATTTTTTTTATTTTTTTATTTTTTGTATTTTTAGTAGAGACGGGGTTTCACTGTGTTAGAACTCCTAACCTCACGATCTGCCTGTCTCGGCCTCCCAAAGTTGTGCTGTCTTTTAATGAGGAAAATCCCTACTGACTGTCCAACTGTCCTTTCTTTTAATAGGAATACTAAACATTATTTCAACTTTTTTATATCTACTAAATCCATGTGGCTCTCTAGAATGGAAAATGGCAGACTGTGTTATATTCTGTTGTGAAAACTTTTAGTATAGATATCCATGGCATACCAAGGAGTTTTCATACAACTGCTCAGTACTTAGTGGCTTCCTAAAAATATTTCAAGGCTTGCCACTGCACATATGATCAAAAAAGGATCATTTCCACAAACTGTCTCACGGAAAGTAAAAATGGTGACTTTGAACCTTCTTATTTTCTTTTGTAAAACAGCATTTGGTCCCTCTCATTTAAGACTGAATAGAAGGCTCAGGGACACAGAAAATACGACACTGTTTTGTTTGTTTGTTTGTTTGTTTGTTTGTTTGTTTTTGAATTGGAGTCTTGCTCTGTTACCCAGGCTGGAGTGCAGTGGCGCGATCTGGGCTCACTGTAAGCTCCGCCTCCTGGGTTCATGCCATTCTCCCACCTCAGCCTCCGGAGTAGCTGGGACTACAGGCGCCTGCCACCATGCTGGGCTAAGTTTTTTGTATCTTTAGTAGAGACGGGGTTTCACAGTGTTAGTCAGGATGGTCTTAATCTCCTGACCTCGTGATCCACCTGCCTTGGCTTCCCAAAGTGCTGGGATTACAGGCGTGAGCCACTGTGCCTGGCCATGATGCTGTTTTGAAGAAGTCTGTGCTCAATATTTACTAAAGATGAATTTTATGAAACTGTTTTTAGAATCTAATAAAATAACAAGTAATTTCAAAAATATGTCTTGTTCTGTTAAGATTCACAAGGCAGTTATATTTTAATGTTAAAAAATGTGCTAATGCAGCATAAACAAATGTTGAAATCTCAAGCAGATATTTGTTTCATGGTTATTATATACTACTTATTTAAACAGAACAATATATTCCTTTATCTGTTTCTAATCAAATTAAAATCAACTAATCAAAATATAAATTATGCCCTAGATTAGAGCAACCTGCATCCAAATACTCAAATAATCCCATTACAAAGTTGGAATGGACATCAGTCTGTCCATAGCCAGTGAAAATAATGTAATGTAGAATTTCGTTAGAATAGGAAATGTTTTACTTTCAACTTGCATAACTACAAATCAGTTACCTAACTTTTCCGAAGCTTAGTTGTCTTATCTGTAAATTGTAGTTCCAGTGTGACTGATGAGAGTTCATGTTTTCTTCAAAGCATTTAGAATGGGACTTAGAGAGAAAAGAAAGCAGTATTTGAAAGCATGAACTTTGGAGGCTGATTGCCTTGTTTGACTCCAGCTCTACCAGTTATTGACTATGTAACTTAGGGCAAGTTACTCAATGTGCCTCAGTTTCCTAATCTATATAATGGTGATAATATTTGTACATATCACATAAGGTAATTGCAAAGAATGAATGTCAATATATGTAAAGCATTTAAAATCGGGGTTAGTGCACAAGAAATGCATGTGCTTTTTTATGAATAGTGGCTATATTCTGACATATGTAACAAGTGAATATCACTTTTGACAATCTAGATACTAATGGGGATCAATAATATAGTGTTAGTAACTAAAGAATTTCGTGTATCTTTTTCTTTAAAATATTGAACCATTTCATTTTGTATTTAAGAAATATGGCAGTGCACTAATTGTTAACACAAAGATTATCTAAAGAGGCCCGAGAGAGAGCGAGAGAGAGCGAGAGAGAGAATTATCCAAGATTTCTTCCACAACAAAATTCTAATCAAACCAATTTGATTAGTGTTGAGTTGGAAAAATGAAGGGACAAAAATTATTTGTACAATTTTTCTCAAACTGTTATTCATTGTTAAATTAAGGACTAATTTAACAGTTTGGGCACGGTGGCTCATGCCTGTAATCCCAGCACTTTGGGAACCCGAGGCGGGCAGATCATGAGGTCAGGAGGTCAAGATCATCCTGGCTAGCACGGTTAAACACCGTCTCTACTAAAAAGAAAAAAAAACAAAAAAGAGAAAATTACCCGGGCATGTTGGTGGGCATCTATAGTCCCAGCTACTCGGGAGGCTGAGGCAGGAGAATGGCGTGAACCCGGGAAGCGGAGCTTGCAGTGAGACAAGATCTCACCACTGCACTCCAGGCTGGGCCACAGAGTGAGACTCTGTCTCAAAAAAAAAAAAAAAAAAAAAAAAAGAACTATCTTCCACTTTAAAATACATCTCTCTTTAGTCAAATTTTTTGTTGGGTGGGACTAAATAAGGAAAAAAGAATTCTGATTAGGGTAGCTAATTACCTAAGTATATGTGGCTATTGGACCTTCATATGTAACTAAATTCATAGGCGTGTCTTGAAGCTGTACAGCTTCTAGTTTAATTTGTCAAATATAAAATAGATTTTTTTTTATCTGTCAGAACCCACCTCAGAACAACAAAGAGAAAAAGAACCAGAAAAGCAATTGCCATTGTCCACAAAAGTAAGCAGCTTCTGTAACACAAAAAGGGATAGAAAAAAAAAAAAAAATTTCTAAATGCAGTGAAGCTCAAACACAGGGGAGAAAAGATATTCAGAAAAAATGATTGTAGTGCAGACCTCAGACCAAGTCAGTTCTTCAGAAAAGATGCTGGTCCTTTGTTTACAACAAAAAGAAAGGGATTCACAGGCTGGCAATGGATCCTCCTCTTGAGTTTGTTTTGAAAGCAAGGTTGAACAAAAAAACATGAAGACGTATAATCTTGGAAGCTAATAAAGAGCAGGTATGTTGCTAGTGCAGAAAGGGGTTATGAAGCAATACACTCTCTATAAAACAGATATTTAAAGATATCATTATTGGAGTAGTGTTTATAATAGAAGAAAATCTAGAATCACAAAAACATTCTTCCAAAGAGCTTTTGATAAATGAATTTGATACATCATAGGAGGAAAATTTTATTCAGCTCTAAATGAACAAAGAGAAGCTTTATAAATAATGATATAAATAATGCTTTAAATATAGAGTTAATTGATATAGCATTGCCCAGTTATCGTTTTAAAAATTACTGATAATGAGGTGGGCGCTGTGCTCATGCCTGTAATCCAGCAATTTGAGAGGCCGAGGTGGGCGGATCAACTGAGGTCAGGAGTTTGAGACTAGCCTGGCCAACATGGCAAAATCCAGTCTCTACTAAAAGTAGAAAAATTAGCTGGGCATGGTGATGGACATCTCTAATCCTAGCTACTCGGGAGACTGAGACAGGAGAGTCGCTTGAACCCGGGAGGTGGAGGTTTCAGTGAGTTGAGATAGTGCCACTGCACTCCAGCCTGGGCAACAGAGCGAGACTCCGCCTCAGGAAAAAAAAAAAAATTACTGATAATGACAAAAATTAAGATGAACATTAAACCTGGGAGTCATACCTAGGCTTACAGCATAACACTGAGGAAGGGCTCTCAAATTGAGTGAAGGTAAAGAAGGAGTGCAGGGAGATATTAAGCCAGGGCAGAAAAAGAGCATAAGTTGATTTGGGGTCTCAGACAAATAGCATAGCATATGCATTTAAAGTAGGGGCAAATAAACTCTTTTTTGTAATAATAGGAGCAACCAACAAAGCTTACCTACAAAGCAGGAATTTTAGTAAACACAATGGGCATCATAGGGAAATACAGAAGACAGAAACACACACGTGCGTGCGCACACACACACACAGTCTTTCAAGCATGTTGGAGGGAAAGAGGAGGCTCTGTATTTTGAAAAGACCTGAAGTTTCTAATCTCTGTAGAGTAGGAAGATGCAAAATAACTTAGATGCTCATAATATTCGTTGTGAATCAGAGATAATTATTTCTAACACAAACAACAGCTGGTAAAAGAAGTATCAGCCTCATTAAAAGTCAGTTATTAATTTAAAAATAATCAAAATTTATAAAAGAAGCCAGTGGATGGAGGGAAAAAAAAAGATAAATCAACAAGCCAGTTATCCAAATGTTTTCATAAAGCTGGTGAAAATCGTTAACAAAATTTTCGCAATAATTTAATGTAACAAAAAACATGCATTATCTCATAGTTTCTGTGGGTCAGGTGTTCAGAAGCTTAGCTGGGTGGTCTGGCTCGGGGTTTCGCTTAGGATTGTTATCATTATGTCTGCCTGTAGCACAGCCTTCTGAAGGCCCGACAGGAGTTACGGATCCACTTCTCTGTGCATTCATGTGACAGATGTCAGATTGTCTCAGTTGCTCACCACTTGGGCTGCTTCACAGGGCTGCTCACCAGGCAGCTTACATCCCCCAGAGTGAGTGATGTGAGAGAGTTAGAGAGTTCAAGAGAGAAATGCTAATAATAGTGCCTGTTGTGATCTAGTGTTTAGAGTTGCATGCTGTCACTTCCACTTTATTGTATTTGTTAAAAACAAGTCACTAAGTTTAGTAAACAGCCAAAAAGTGGGGGTTAGGTCCACCTTTTGAAGAAAGAAGTATCAAAAATGTGTGACTATATTTACAAAACCAGCACATTACCTATTTTAAATCTAAACTCAAAACATAATGTAAGAGCCCAGAAAAGATACAGGGAGATAAAGATTAACATGGTAAATCTCAAAAAATTTGAGAGAAAAATTTTATAGGAATAAAAGCTAAATTGAAAACAAGACAGAAGTGCTAGGTACTGATAAATACATAGTAAAAGCCCATGGAGGACCTGGTACTGAGAAAAATAAAATGCAAATTATTAGATATTTTATAGTATTAAAGAGGAAATGATTTTGATTTTCATTAAAGATGTTTAAAACTATTGGTATTCTCACTCTGTGTAAATCATAGGCTTCATTTCTCCGCAAATAAAACTCAGGCATGAGCCTGTTACTTCCTGTCGTCAGCGAAATATGAACCAAAGTGATACATACCCTTCTGNTATATATATATATATATATAGTTTTAAGATATGAGAAATATCTGAATGCTGATGGGAAAATCTATTAGAGAAAATTTAATCAAAAAGAGAGAGAAAACCTATAGGAGCAATGATCTCTATTAACCTAAATATTTGAAATCTAGGCACCAGTGAAAGAGAAAGAGTTTAGCAAAAGGGCAAAATACACAACTATATATGCCAGCAGGTGGGAGCATGGTGAATGGAGTATATGCAGATTCTCTACTCATTGTTCTAAGTTTTTCATAAGAAAGTAAGAAAAGTCCTTAACTAAGAGTGAAGATAGACGAGGGGTTCTTGCAAGTTTTAGGATTAAGGAGAAAAAATGAGTGGTCATCAAGGAACATAAGAAAGTGAGTGAATTAGAGAAATACAGTGTAATTGCTAAGTAGACTTAAGAGTCAATCTGAGGCAATATTAAGAGCTCATTTGACATTTAGATTGGAAGTTTCTGGCTTATCTTCTATAGTGCCTGTCCACATCTCTCCTAGACATCATCTGTTTTGCCTTTTAAGGTTCATTTCTCACCCTTCTCTACCACCCTTCTCCACTCTACTCTTTTCCCTGGAAAGGTGACCAGTGCCAGCTCCATCAAAAGGCTTCCTTGCCTTCAGATTTGTGGTTCACATTCAACAGTAGGAGGCATAGCCAGGAAATAGGAGGCATAGCCAGGTATAGCCAGGTATATAAATAAATATATATATTTATACACACACACACACACACACACATATATGTTTTTTTCCTCCGTCCGTAATAACTTTCTGCTCATTCCCTTTCAATCCTAGAAATCCAAACAGTGTCTCTGCCATTTCTAGTCTCAAGATACGGCAATAAACCTTGGTATTTTTCGTAAACCCTGTCCACAACTTTGTAAATAGACCCTTTATTGAACAATCTTTAATTACTCAGTTTGAGTGTTTTATCTGTTTCTGACAGGGACTCTGCCTGAAGCACTTTTAATGACCTGCTTTTCTTTTGAAATTTCTATTACTTTTCTTAATTTGTAGGACTTCCTGTCTTATTTTAGACATTAATGCCTTGTGAATTTTAGATATCACAAAGATAGTTTTTAGTTTCTGATTTTCTGTTAGTGTTATCTATGAAGTCCTTCACTGAAGAGAAGTACATAATTTTATGTTGATTTTTCAAAGTGATAACTTCTGTAAATAATGACACTATTATTTTCTCCTCACCAATTCCTAAAACTCTTGTGAACATTTTCTTCCCTGTGTTCTTGACTATACCATCCAGTATCAAGTCAAAACGTTGGTCTTCCCTGAATGTACTGGTTCTTGCAATTGGACATGCCCCATACTGGAAGGCTAAAATTTATGCTCATGGCTGTTATAATAAATAATGGTTCCATTTTTAAAATGTATGACTTTTGAGCAGGGTGGCTTTCATAGCCACGTTGTAATATAGTTGCTATACTAGTGAGTATGTTACTGAGTTTCCCGAGGTATAAGTGTGTGGAAAAGGGCAAGAAATTCGCCCCTTGACTGAAATGGGAACTCCCATTTTGGAGATGCACCTGATGCAATCTTGCTGGCAAGCAGTTTTTCTGCCCTGATTCTTGGGGCTGCTATGACTTCTTGAACATCTCTTGAATGTCTCATTAATGCTAATACTTCAAAGTTTGTATAGTGCAGTGTCCAAAATGGGATGCTCTTTATAACCTGTAACTCAAGAATATGCAGTAAAAAGCACAAGTAAAGAGATGTCAAACGGAAATCAATGCCACAGTGAGAGATTAAACCTACCTCTGATTGATAGTGAAAGGTGTCTATAGCAAATAACAGAGGATAAATCTCCTTCGTCTCAGTAAATAAAGTCTGTAGGGAGGCAGGATCATTGTGGAGGAATACTGCCTTTTGCCTTCACTGACCAGATATAAACTGGCTCAAACACTCAGGTGTAACTAGGTGGTTTATAATGAGCTTGTCCTTAGTGTGATTAATGTCTTTGTACTAAATGCCATTTGTAGAGGTGATGATGTTATTGGTTATGGTGGAGAAAGGCCAACACAGGTACTGATATATTGCTGAGTGGTGAATGCAGGCACATGAGCCAATACACTCCATGTTTGTGACTTGGAAAGCACTTGTCAGAGGAAAATATATTGGTTCCAACCTGACAGGGCTCCTATCTTCTCTGGGAGATGTGTGTAAGGTACTTATACAATAGCCTGCAGGAATAAACAGGTCTACATTGCTGCAACAACTTGGCATATACCAGGGCTTCTGGGGAATAATTTGCAGAGACTCCTAAGTTTCAAATATAACGCATTATAGACAGATAATAGATAGATGGATAGATTGATAATCATATATCCGAGTCTTAGCAGTGACGTGACCAGAGTCCCAAAGGGGCAGTGAAGTCAGTGTTAGTGATCTGGCTGTGAACCTGTAACTGAGTAGAAACTTCCATCTCCACCAATGCAAGGACCAGTTTAAACCTATATTAGAATATGAATATTGGCATTGCAAACTCAAAACCTCTCTGAATTTCAAATTAAAGTTAAGACATAGCAGAAGATGGAGCCTGTGTGTTTAACAGTTTAACCCAGAAAGATTCTCATTTTCAGTTCTGTCTGTGGTATAAATATATATTCAGATTAGATAAAGCCCCAGATTAACTGATGCTATATAAAAAAGATTCTTTTTTCTAAAGGGACTAGATAATATTACAGTACTATGTTTGATATGCTAAACATATTCTATATTTTCAGTGTCCAGTACAGTAACTACTAGCTTCATGCAACTACCAAGCACTTGAAAAGTTATTAACAAAGTTGAAAAGCTGGTTTTCAGATTTTATTTAATTTTAAATGCATTTATTTCTTTAATTTATACATTTAAATTTAAATGTCAGTAGTCATGTGGCTAGTGGCTAACTACACTAAGAAACTGATAGGATAGAATATTTCGAAGTACCTAAATTTTTGTTTTGTTTTGTTTTGTTTTGTTTGTTTTGTTTTGTTTTGTTTTTTTGAGGTGAAGTTTTGCATTGTTGCCCAGGCTGGAGTGCAGTGGTGCGATCTTGGCTCAATGCAAGCTCCGCCTCCCGAGTTCACGCCATTCTCCTGCCTCAGCCTCCCGAGTAGGTGGGACTACAGGCGCCTGCCACCATGCCGGTCTAATTTTTTGTATTTTTAGTAGAGATGGGGTTTCGTGGTGTTAGCCAGGATGGTCTGAATCTCCTGACTTTGTGATCCGCCCGTCTCGGCCTCCCAAAGTGCTAGGATCACACGAGTGAGCCACCACGCCCAGCCATACCTAAATATTTTTTAATGCTGCATTAGCAGTATGTCACCATTTCACAATTGATATATTCATTTTTATTTTATTTAGTAATTTAGTAATTACTTATTTAGTAATTTAGTAATCTTTTAATACTTGGTTTATAATCAATAGGTTTTTTAGTAACATAGCATTTCTAGTTTGTGATAATTTTATGTTTAGAGTGTTATTTTCTTATTTTATAGCACTGCTTTAGATCATAAAATGCACCATAGGTTATGATTAGTTTCACTTGTATTCTGAAAAAGATGAAAGCTATTAAATCTTTGATCAGCAGGTAGTGACATGGACAGATATGTTTTATTAGGTCATTTTGACAATATACTTATTGGACAAAGCTAAGGATAGAGTCAAGTAATCTAGTTAGAAAACTGTTTCAGTTTTCAAAGCAGGAGAAACTGAGTGCATAAAGTCTGAGCAGTGAGGCCGGGTGTGGAGGCTCATGCCTGTAATCCTAGCAATTTGGGAGGCTGAGGTGGGTGGATCACCTGAGGTAAGGAGTTTGAGAACAGCCTGGCCAACACGCCAAAACCCTGTCTCGACTAAAAAATGCAAAAATTAGCGTGGCATGGTGGCGTGTACCTGTAATCCCAGCTACTTGGGAGGCTGAGGCAGGAGAATCTCTTGAACCCAGGAGATGGAGGTTGCAGTGGACTGAGACCATGCCACTGTACTCCAGCCTGGGCGACAGAGAAAGACCCTATCAAAAAAAAAAAAAAAAAAAAAAAAAAAAAGTCTGGGCACTGATATTGATTAAAAGAGATGGATTTGAAAGATTTTCTGAAGATAAATACCAATATTAGTGACCACTTGAGTAGTCTTCTAAAAATTTACATCTAGATATATGATGTACCTCTTAGTCTATGAATATAGCATTGCAAATCTTTCAAATGGAGGCAACTCTAGTTTCACATTTTAAAAAGTTGAAAATGATTGCTATGTATGATTCCCTTTGCTGCCCCACTGGCTCACGTAAACAATACTATTATTATAATTAGTCATCCTTAAAAGCAAACAGCTCTGAGCATCAAAGTATCTTTTGGGAGGCTTATTATTTTAAGTGACATAAAATCTACCTCACTGCCTGTTAGATAGTAAGAGGAAGTTTTATCTGTCACAACCAAAAATTCCAGAAGTAAAGCTAGATCAAGTAAGGTTTGGTCTATCATCTCAAATATTTTCAACAGGGATGATGATAATTTTGGTCTGTTTTGCACTGCCTTCTCTGTGAGAAAAAAAAAAAAAAAAAAAAAAAA
>NW_016805195.1:835939-845118 GCF_001698545.2 Rhinopithecus bieti | reverse complement strand
AAAAAAATAAAAAAAAAAACAAACCACGATGGTGGCATTGCAAAAAAAAAAAAAAAACAGAAAATAAAAAATAAAAACATCAACAATGAAATGATTGACATAAAAATGTGTCTAATAATATTTTAAATTAGGAAATTAATTTTGGTATGCTTCATAAATAAAACATAATGGATTAGCATTACAATGGGCAACTTCATTTTTAATCGTAAGCACTTGAATACATTTCAAGGGTTTATCTGTGATGTTGTATCAGTGAAGCATTAGCAAAATGTTTCTGTAATTTGTGTCATCTGAGAAAAATTAATTTAAAGCAAGGTGTTGGGTTAAGAGGTCAATCTAAATTTAAATTGAAATGTTAAGGACCCACACAAAGCTTATACCCAGAAGACCAACTTCTACTACATTATTTCTTCAAATTGTAACAGATTCTATTCTGAGACAATGAATTCTGACCTTATATTAATTGAGAAACCAAAGTTTTGTTTTGTTTTTCTTTAACAATATCAAAAGAGAATAAAGAGAACAATGTACTGAATAGAGAATATATATATGTATATATACTTATAGAAACAAGCACACACATAGACACATGTATCATAGACTATATATAGAAAGATATAGATATCTATATAGAGAGAAATACATACGTTATATCTACATCTATCTATATATCTATATCTGTAAGTCTATCTATATCTCGAAAGAGAGAGAGAGAAATGTGTGTGTGTGTGGGGACGGGGGAGCTGTCCTCATCCAGGATGTTGTTTCGATGTGGGTCAGAAGTAATTAACTTAAATCCTTTTTGGTGAAAATTATTGTTATTCCTTAAAACCAAGTAAGAATCTCTAGAAATCTGAAGGCTCACATAATTAATAAAAAATACATAAAACCAAAAATAAGATAATACATAAATATGGTGACTTCTTAGACAATAATATCTTACAAATTTAAGTAAGTATAATTCTTCATGGTAGTCACCATGAGAGTTTGTATAGTCTACCAACGCCATTATTAAAATGGAAGAATTTCTACTTTGAATTAATTTTTATTTGACTTCTGCCTTTGAATATTCTCAATTATTATTTCTATCTTTTGAAAGCATTCATCTACTAATTCATCCATGCATTAATGTCCAGGGCAGGCTCTGATGAAATAGCTGGGAAAGTTCTTTTTTTTGTTTTCTCGAGACAGAGTCTTGCTCTGTCGCCCACGCTGGAGTGCAGTGGCACGATCTTAGCTCACTGCAAACTCTGCCTCCTGCGTTGAAGCAGTTCTCCTGCCTCAGCCTCCCAAGTAGCTGGGATTACAGGTGCTTGCCACCATGCCTGGTTAACTTTTTGTATTTTTAGTAGAGATGCGGTTTCACCACATTGGCCAGGCTGGTCTAGAACTCCTGACCTCAGGTGATCTGCCTGCCTTGGCCTCCCAAAGTGTATATTACCTGTAGTAAAGCTGATTTATGCTGAGGAAAGTTTATTTTTTCTAAAATGGTGGTCATGACAATCATTGCATCATAGTAAATCTTTTAACAATTCTATATTATAATGTTATTTGGCACCAGGTCAGGTAAAAGGATAGGCAGGTTAGAAATCTGTCATACATTATCAGTATGAGCCTAACTGAAATATACCTTGGACCTTTGTGTTTTCAAACTTAAACTTCTCTGGATAAATCATTGTATGCAGTATTTATGTAGTAGAACAAAAGTATCAAATGTATTCAATAAAATACATGATGATTTTTACCATTTGCTTTATTCAATCTTATTGTATTATTAATGTCTAGTGTTGATTATACATACTGTGGTTTACCTGTCTAAATTACTTTCGGAGGTAGTTACACAATTTGTTAAAAGTATTGCCTACCACTTCTTTGCCCATATCTATATTCTGAAATAAAAAATGAAATATAGTATGTTTACACATGTGTGTACACCATACACACACACACATGCACACATAGAACATATATATTAACTATTTTTATTAAGAAATCATGGTTCTTATAAAACACTTTGGAGTACCATAATGGCCAGATATTGATACCGATGTAGATATATTTGTAAAGAAAAGTTATTTAGGACATTGATCATTTAAAAGTGCACAATGGACTAAATTGGCCCTAAGATAATGGTGGCTGTCTGTATTTGACTCTATGCAAACATTAAAAATTAAAATAAAAAACTCTACAGTTTATATGATGGATAAAAATTGCATATAAATCACAACTTCAGCACCATGTGGATGAAGACAATACTATAGTCCTCAAATTACCTATCAGTAGACAACAGGCTTACAACAGCAAAATGTCCAGTAGAATTATAGTTGTGTTGTAAGCTTGTGGGAAGAAGAAGTCTAAAGATATTCCACAAAAAAGAAAAATGATGAAGTCACAGATGAAGCACAAACAACACCACTCACAGAAAGAGAATGTCGATGCTAAGTGTTAAAATAGAGAAGACATGTATGACATTTGCCAGTTTACAGAATTAAGTGTAGAGAAGAGCTTCAAAGCAAATAGACTGAAAATGGTAACCTAAAGAAAACATTATTTTGAGAAGATAAGAGAATAAATAAAGAAGGGAAGAGGTTTTTGTTGTTGTTGTTCTTGTTGTTTTCAGGTTTGGCAATGAGGTAAAAAATAAGTAAACATAAGATAAGATGAAAAAGTTACGGATCACACACAAACAAGAGGAAATACAATACAGCCCCAAATCTCTCCCTTCCCACCAGTCCACCATAAAGTAAGCCACTACAGAAATTAAAAAAAAAAAAAAAAAAAATTCTCAAGCTAAGCACACTACCTGTACAAATGCCTAAAACTAGGAAAAAAGAGACAAACTTCATGAATCATTAATGGAGGAAAAATTAGAAAATGGGAATTGAAATAATTAAGTTGAACCCTATTTGAGAGACAATATTGCACCAGAAGAAAACTGTTACACAGCATACTAAACATTATTTAATATTTTCAAACTTAAATTTAGAGTTATATGTTAAAACAGAATCTTAAATTCAGAAACTAAGAAGAGATATAAATAATAAGTAAGAAGAAATAAGAGAGTAGATCATATTCAAACCAGAAAATCTTGTTTAAAAAAAAAAGTAGTCTCAGAAATGAGGATTAAATTACAAAGTTTCCACTGGAAAATATTTTAGAATCAATATCTAAGAAGTCATATTGAAGAGAGCTTGGGAAGTTATTAAGAAAATAAAAATGTGCTACAGAAATTAGAAAGGGTCAGAGGGAAAGTAGTTATGATGGAATATAGGCAAAGATGGTCCAACATATATAAAACTGAATTCTTTTTGAAAAAGCACAAAACCATGGAAGAGAATTAATATTTAAAACTAAAATTCAAGAAATTGAAATATAAGTGAAATCCTAAATCCACATACTGAAAATTTTCACTATACATAAGAAAATTGAGAAAGAATTATGAACTCTGATAAAAGCCTCACAAAATATTAGATGTTAAAAATAAGATAAAAATCTTCAAGGCCCCTGTAATTAGGCTGCTGTCACATTTCTCACATGTAATACATGAAGCAAGCTTACTGTTGAAGCAGCATGAAAAAATACAAGAAAGTATAAGTTAAATATTTTATATTCTAGTCTCACTACTCTTTAAGTGTCAAGTACATATATTTTTTTAAATGTTTAAATATGGAAGAACTCAGGTAAAACTGTACTGATGAGCTCTTCTCAAGGAATTAATTGTGGGATGAATGCCAATGAACTAAGAGATGACTAGGGTAACCTTAACAAAAGAGTTGATAATGAGCATTTATATTTAATTATTTATCTAAGACTTTTAAAAAAGGTACAGAAAATGGTGGAAAAATAGTAGGTCAAATATTAATGTTCTGCCAAACTGGAAATTACACATAAATCTTATTAGAGAAGTAAGAGGTGAAGAGAAAAGTAAAATAAGAATAATGATAGCTCTACACATAATAGGCAGATGTAAAATACAATAGTTTTAGATAAACGTAATAAAATAAAATGATAATAAATGATTACATTAGCCAAAAAGAGGATTATAGGCACTAAAAATGTGAATACACAAAAGATGTGATGGGACATCTGGGTGAATATTCCTAAGTATTTTGCCAAGCAGTCCCCCTTAAGCCCTAAAAACTCGCTGGAGTAGACCACCAACCCCTAATAACAGCACTTCTGCTGACTGAATTGATGGCTAACCCTGTCAAGGCCTATCCATTAAAAAGTAAAGATAGCTTGTATTGTATTAGGTATTAGTCTCTTAGTCTGAGTTTTCCAGAAGACTAGAACCAATACAATAGATGGATGAACAGATAGATCTAGATAGACAGATACAAAAAGATAGATACAGATAAATAGATATAGATAGGTAGACATCTATATTATTATATTTATTACATGGATACATATTATATAAACATATAAATATTACTCTCTCTCTCTCTCTCTCTCTCTCTCTATATATATATATATATATATATATAGCTATAAGGGATTGCCTCATGCAATCATAGAGTCTAAGTCTAAGATCTGCCATTGGTAAGCTAAGCTGGGTGTACTGGAGACCCACGATAACTGACAGTGTCTGTTCCATTGTAAGTCCAAAGACCTGAGAACCAGTACAGCTCATAGTATAAGTTCTAGTTCAAGTTTCAGCCCAAAAGCAGATGAGCAATACCCTCACCCTGAAGACAGTAGGACAAATAAATAACATTTTCTTACTAACCTTTTTTTTTTTTCCATTCAGTCCTTCAGCAGATTGGATGATGTCTTCCCAACTTGGGGAGGGCAATAGGCTTTACTCAGTGTACCAATTCAAATGGTAACCTCATCCAGAAACATCCTCACAGACATACCCAGAAAAAAAATGTGTCAAATATCTGGGCACACAGACGCCAAGTCCAATTGACACACAAAAATAACCATCTGATACTCTTTCCTTAAGAGCTATCCCTATCTTCTCTTTTCTGCCAAACTGATAACCAGGTCTAGATTTCAGAATTTAAAAACCACCTGGATACATGTTAAAATAGAGAAGAACATACACACTAAAGGTGCTACAAGAATTTGCCAGCATGTAGCAACATAAGCTAGGGAGTTCCATTGGAACTGGATTTTGCCGATAACTTGATCAAGTGGCCAAACAACAAGAGTGGAAAAACAAAATTTTATTAAATTGTGATCACTTTCTTAGGAAAAATAATTCCTTGGTAAAGACCCAGAGCATGGGGTGAACTAACTGTTAGGGTACTTTTAAGAAGCCTAAAGAAAACTATTTAGTTTGGGCTAGTATAATAAAGCATTATAGACTGGGTAGTTTATTAGACACAGGAATTTATTTCCCACAGTTCTGATGATTGGAAGTACAAGATCATTGTGTCAGCATGGTCAAATTCTGTTGTGGGCCCTCTTCTAGGTTTGCTGATAGCTTTTGTCCTGTTTCCTCATATGTAGGAAAGAAGGTGAGATAGCTCTCTGGGGTTCCTTTTATAGGGACACTAATTCCAGTCATAAGGGCTCCATGCTCATGAGCTAATTATCTCCCAGAGGCCCCACCTCCTAACACCATCACAGTGGGGGTTAGAAGTTCAACATAAGAATTGTGTGTGTGGTGCGGAGCGGATACCAGCATTGAGTCCATTGTAAAAGTTATGGTCTGTGCTGAGTGAGGTGAAAATACCTGAAATTCCCTAGCAGATTATAGAGGAATGAATACAAAAGTCAGGGAGTGAGCAATTTTGAACCATATTTGTTATGTGAGGCCAGAAGACACACCAGATGTTCACAGAAGAGTTCAGAGGACACATTGTTCACCAAGACCACTGAGAACATTCTAGTGAGAGGCTCTAGACAGCTAAGCAGTTCAGTGTTGACTGTTTTCTGCAGCAGAGCTGATGATGGTAGAAGAGGTAACACAAATGTGTCTATTAATATCCATGGGGATGATGGAGCCCTGAACTACAAAGGTTAGGTAGCGATCCCTATCCACCAGAGACAATACGACCACTTTTACTATAATGACTGGCAAGGGTACAGTGGCAACCTAGGAGATTTGACCCACAAATAGTTATGGAGATGGTTAATAAAACACGGTCTCATGACGTATGGCCTAGTAACAACAGATGAGTAACAAAAGTTTTATGTTTGTTTGCTTGTTTGTTTTTAACATGTTTGTTAGATATGAGTTCTACATTTCTTTTCAAAGAATCAATATGTCAGTATGTTCAATTCTTTGCCTTCTACTTTTAAACTTAACTTCCTCATAAAGCAACCTTTTTGGATTACCTGCTCCACCCTGATTCATTTCAGTCACCTGCTCCACCCTGACTCATTTCAATTACCTGCTCCACCCTGACTCATTCCAATTACCTACTCCACCCTGAATCATTCCGATTACCTGCTCTGTCGCAACCACTCACCCCATCACTCTCTTTAAATTTGCCAATCCGAATTAGTTTAGCCTGTGTGGTCTAATCCCAGCTAACAGGGGAACAACACAGCAGCAAGGATAAGTGTGTCAGGGATAAGAACCCCTTTCCTTCCCTTGTCCAAGTGGGCTCTCACCATGGCTCCATCTGTAAGGGCACACCCTTCTATAGAAGTAACTTGCCTTGCTAAGAATTAAAAAGAAAATTTTATATTCAAGTGCTATTTCTTTTGCAGCACTGAAACTTTATTTATAACAATTTGGGGGCACACCTGTGATTACATTCCCCTCCGGGGGCAGTCTCTGGTTGTCTCTAATGAGGAGGCATGCCCTGCCCCTTTGTGGTAGCCTCAGGGGTAAGAAATCAACACACATCCAGTGCGAGGAATAACCCAAGTTCTCAGCAACGTGGAAGAAAAAAAAAAAAAAACGATCAGCAACCTAGTTTAAAGGATCCTCACATACTGTGGCAATGACTTTGTGCACAGACCAAGGAAGGAGAAGCCATGGGAGCTGGTAAAGTATTTTCTTGGTGGTCGGGACTAAGGAAAAAACTGCAAGGCAGTAAATCATTCCTTGGTTAGGACATACCAAAAAGAGAGAAACCACAGGGGTGGTAAAGCATTCCTTAGTTGGAGCTAGGGAAAGAAAGCTGTAGGGGGTGGTTAAATATTCCTTAGTCAGGATGTCTTGGAGGTTAAAAAGAGATGAGAAATCCCCATGGGGGGAGGCGATTGAACCTCAGAAAGAAGTGAGAAATCCCCATGAGCAGGGGTTGAACCTTAGAAAGAGGTGAGAAATCCCCATAAGGGGGAGTTGAACCTCAAAAAGAGGTGAGAATTCCCCATGAGGGGGGCTGAACCTCAGAAAGAGGTGAGACATTCCCATGGGGGGTTGAACCTCAAAAAGAGGTGAGAATTCCCCAAGAGGGGGTTGAACCTCAGAAAGAGGTGAGACATCCCCATGATGGGGGATTGAACCTCACAAAGAGGTGAGGAATCTCCATGCGGGTGGTTGAACCTCACACTAAACCTCTGGTAGTAAGAATAATATTAAGAACTCCCCTTTCCTTTCTTCTCAGGGGAAGAAAGAGTAGCTGCACTCCTGCTGGCCCCTCTAGGGGAAGAGGAAGGAAAGGGGAGAAGAACAACATAAGTGGTGGCAGAGGCAGGGAAAGAACAGCAGAGAGGAGAGAAAGAGAGAGGAGAGAGAGAAAGAGAGGCAGAAAGAGTGAGGAAGGGACAGAGAGACAAAAAGAGAGTCAAAGAGAAAAAGAGAGAAAGAGAGGTAGAGAGAGAGGAAGAGACAGGCAATGAGGTAGTCAAAGAGAGAGACAAAAAATAGAAGAGAGAAAGAAAGACAAAGACAAGTAGTAAAGAGAAAACAGTGCACCCTATTCCTTTAAAAGCCAAATGTAAAACCTATAATTGATAATTGAAGGTCTTCTCCATGACCCTGTAACACTTCAATACTGCCTTGTTGTCAGCGTAAACAAGGGTGGAGCCAGAAAGCACTGAGGCCACTGACAACTCGTAGCCTTTCTATCAAAAATCCTTTACCCAGTAACCCATGGATGGCCCAAGTGCATTCAATCTGTAGTGCCAACTGCTTGGCTAGCAGAAGAAGGTAGAAAAATAGCTTTTAGAGGAAACCTCATTGTGAGCACACCTCACCAGTATGGGTGAGGTAAAGTATGGGACTATTCTGTTTGAAGAAGATGATTTAACATTAACCACTGATAATTCCCTTAACCTAGCGAGTTTCCTAACAGGGGATCTAAATCTTAATTAATTACCATACAAAGGTCCCACCAGACCTAGGAGGAACTCCCTTCAGGACAGGAGATAGATGGTTCCTCCTGGGTGATTGAGGGAAAAAGACACAATGGGTATTCACGAAGTGATAAGGAAACTCTTGCAGAAGCAAAGTTAGGAAAATTGCCTAATAATTGGTCTACTCAAACGTGCAAGCTATTTGCACTCAGTCAAGCCTTAAAGAACTTAAAGAATCAGGAAAGAGCCATCCATACCAATTCTAAGTTAACATGGACTGAACAATGTCCTAGTAATAGCAAAAAATAATTGAAATCCCAAACTTACAAGGTTTTCAACAAAAGTAAAGTTTGCTAAAAGTTAACAGTGTAACATGTATTATTCTTGTGGCCTTAGACAATCTAGTCCACAGATATGAAGGAAGTTCATTTTGGAAAAGAATGGTTATCATCTTTGGAAAAAAAAAAATATTAAAGTGGGGGAGAATTTATGTAAAAAGGAATGTTATATGGTATTTTCTTGTCCTAAAATAAATGAACTGATTGTTAAAGAAAGGGATGTTTGCAACAAGTCAGAAAGTTGAGGCATGTCGAAGAATTGTCTGTAAAAGTCATGAAAAAATGTTATAAAAGGGAATTTATGCAAGAAATATTGTATAATTTAAAAGTAATTAGGCCTCCTGAATGTAAAACTATTGAAGAAATACTTTATGTGCAAGGTCTATAAGGAAAGTAAAATATACCTTTAATAAAAGGATTATAAGGAGGCATAAGAATGTGGGTTTTTACCTACATTAAAAGGTTTAAAAAATATATTTTTTGTTTTAAAGGTTTAAGCAAGTTTTGAAACGTTAATTGTAAAGGAAATTCTGTGGGTAAACATACTGGGTAAATTTAAAGGGGTATCATCCAGTTCTTCTGTGAACTGGACATTGAAATAAAAGCACAACAGTTGTTGTTTTTTTTTTTTTTTTTTTT
>NW_016805195.1:833144-835501 GCF_001698545.2 Rhinopithecus bieti | reverse complement strand
TTTTTAGCACTAATCTGCTCTTTAACAAAATTATAAAAGGTTAAAATAGTCTATAAAAAATCTTACCTTATGGTCAGACATTAAAATTGAATAAATATGCCTACAAGATTTTATTAGAATTAAGTTTAACATTAATAACACACTAATATAAAGATTAAATTTAGCTTATCCAGTATAAAAATCATACAGGAAGCATTGTCAAATATAAAATGATGTTTCAGTTTTTTGATCTAAAAACTAATGAAAATAGGGCTAAAAGAAATTCCTTAATAAGAAGGCACCAAGGACTGTAAAGTTTACTGCTGATGTCCCCACATTTAAAACAAAAGATCAGTTTATTAGAAATTATATACTTGGTTTATCTTCCACTTTCCTTTCCCTCAAAACTAGAAGTCTTTTAACACAGGTACCATCCCTAGAATTTGTGGTAAACCAGAACCAGCCTGAGGATCATGTTCTCATCGAAGGATAGAAAGAAGGAAAACTCAAGCCATCCTGGGAAGGACCCTATCTTATCCTGCTAACCACCAAGACTGCTGTTTGTACAGCAGAATGGGGATAGACTCATCACATCTGAGTCAAGAAAGCACCGCCCCCTCCAGAGTTGTGGGCCATGGTCCCAGGGAAAAACCCTACCAAACTCAAGCTAAGAAAAATTTAACTCTTTTCATCTATTCTATTACTCTTTCTTCTTTCCTCGTTCTATTGTTGATCATCTAGTTATAACATAACCAAGTCAATTTTGCCTAAAACTATTACATTTGATGCTTGCCTTGTTATACTCTGTGGGGACTTGCCAAGTCAAAGACAGCTCTCTACTTCAGAAAAGTACCTCTGTCCCTCATGACTCTCCTCAGACTGGGCCTTAGCAAATTGGGGCCATGTAATCTGGGGAGAATTCAGTAAAGACCCCAGTGTCAACCAGGAGTCTTCCCCCAGACGTAGCTTTTATGCCTTAATTGGTCCAATGTTCTGTGGACCACTAAAGAGCAAGGATGGGCTGCCCCACCCAGTTTTTGTAATTTCCTAAAACCATACATTAATTTTACTAGAGGATAGTAGAAGTTAAAGACTTAAAACAAACTTTGGCAATTAAGACAGGATACCAAGATGGCGAATGCCCGGTTGAAGTGAATCAAATATTGTGTCCACACGTTAAGCAAAAGCAATTGCTATGCTTGTGCGTATGGCAGGTCAGAGGCCCAGATTGCCCCCTTTCCACTAGGGTGGTCCTCCAGTCAACCAGGCGTGGGATGCATGTTAGCTCTTTTCCAGGATTCTATAACCTAGAGTAATAAGTTGTGCCAAACTCTCTCTCTGCTATATCCTGAAGTCCAGCACCCGACAGGTCTGCCCTCAAGGGCCATCCAGCTTCCGTCTCCCAACACTAAGTTCGCTTCGTGTCACTCACAACAGGGAGGAAACTTAGTATTTCTTGGATACCTGAAGGGATGTGAAAAGCTTAAGAATTTTCTAGAGCTTATCAATCAGTCAGCCCTTGTTCATCCCTGAGTGGATGTTTGGTGGTATTGTGGTGGACCTTTACTGGACACTCTGCCAAATAACTGGAGTGGCACTTGTGCTTTAGTCTAATTGGCTATCCCTTTCACCCTGGCATTTCATCAACCAGAGGAAGGAAAAATAAGACGTCATAAAGCAAGAGAAGCCCCTTATGGGTCTTTTGACTCTCATATTTATTTAGACACAATTAGAGTCCCACGGGGAATATCAGATCAATTTAAAGCCAGAAATCAGATAGCTGCAGGATTTGAGTCAATATTTTGGTAGGTGACAATTAATAAAAATGTAGATTAGATAAACTACATCTACTACAACCAACAGTAATTTATTAACTACCTTAGAGATGCTGTTACAGGAATAGCTGAGCAATTAAGGGCTACCAGCCAGATGGATTGAGAAAACAGAACATCCTTAGACATGATATTAGCAGAAAGAGGAGGAGTTTGCGTTATGATTAAACTAAATGTTGTACAACACTGCCCCTGATGGAAGTATAACAGGCATTGCAAGTTCAGACTGCTCTGTCCAATGAGTTAGCCAACAACTCAGGGGTAAATGAGTCCTTTACAGGATGGTTAGAAAAGTGGTTTGGTAAATGGAAAAGAATAATAGCCTACATTCTTACTTCCCTCACAGCCATAATGGGTGTACTTATTCTTGTTGGGTGCTGTGTCATACCATGCATCTGTGGGTTGGTGCACAGGCACATAAAAATGGCACTTACTAAAACCTCCCTTAACTATCCTCCACCTTATCCAGAGAAGCTTATTTTGGAAATCAAGCAAAACGACTAAGCCAAGATGTGTTAAAAAAAAAAAAAAAAAAAAAAAAAAAAA
>NW_016805195.1:795182-832732 GCF_001698545.2 Rhinopithecus bieti | reverse complement strand
TATGGCTTACGGAGTAAGCACTATCATACTGGAGAATGCCAAGTGGAAGCCTCTGAAACTGTTGTACACTTAGCTAAGAAAAAAAACAGCTATATACATATACATATATATATATATATATATATATTTAAATTATACTGATTTCTTGAAGTTGTAGAGATCAATGTTCTGGGATACATGGGCAGAATGTGCATGTTTGTTACATAGGTATACATATGCCATGGTGGTTTGCTGCACCTATCAACCCATCATCTAGGTTTTAAGCCCTGCGTGCATTAGGTATTTGTCCTAATGCTCTCCCTCCCCTTACCCCTCAACCCCTTACAGGCCCCAGTACGTGATGTTCCTCTCCCTGTGTCCATGTGTTCTCATTGTTCAACTCCCACTTATGAGTGACAACATGTGATGTTTGGTTTTCTGTCCTGTGTTAGTTTGCCAAGAATGATGGCTTCCAGTTTTATCCATGTCCCTGCAGAGGACAAGAACTCATTCTCTTTTATGGCTCTATAGTATTTCATGGTGTATATGTGCCACATTTTCTTTATCCAGTCTATCATTGATGAGCATTTGGGTTGGTTCCAAGTCTTTGCTATTGTAAACAGTGCTGCAATAAACATATATGAGCATGCGTCTTCATAGTAGAATGATTTATAATCCTTTGGTTGTATACCCAGTAATGAGACTGCTGGGTCAAATGGTATTTCTGGTTCTAGATCCTTGAGGAATCACCACACTGTCTTCCATAATGGTTGAACTAATTCACACTCCCACCAACAGTGTAAAAGTATTCCTATTTCTCCACATCCTCTTCAGCATCTGTTGTTTCCTGACTTTTTAATGATTGCCATTATAACTGGCATGAGATGGTGTCTATCTCATTGTGGTTTTGATTTGCATTTCTTCAATAACCAGTGATGATGAGCTTTTTTTTCAAGTATGTTGGCCACATAAATGTCTTCTTTTGAGAAGTGTCTGTTCATATCCTCTGCCCACTTTTTGAAGGGGTTGTTTTTTTCTTGTAAATTTGTTTAAGTTCTTTGTAGATTCTGGATATTAGCCCTTTGTCAGATGAATAGATTGTAAAATTTTCTCCCATTCTGTAGGTTGCCTATTCACTCAGATGATAGATTATTTTTGCTGTGCAGGAGCTCTTTAGTTTGATTAGAGCCTATTGGTCAATTTCGGCTTTTGTTGCTATGCTTTTGGTGTTTCAGCCATGAAGTCTTTGTCCATGAGGCTTTCATCGCTATTTAATTTGTGAGAATGGCCATAAACTGACCCAGGTTTAACTACTTAGTCCCAGTTGTGGTTGTTTTGCCAGATGTAGTATTATTACTAGAATAGATCTGAGAAAGTATTTTCCTCTAGTCCAAAAAATAAATAAATAAATAAATAAATAAATAACCTAACTCGTATTCATGGGACAAATAAAAATATTCCTTCACAAATTTGCTCAAGGCTAGATGAACTCTTCTACTCTCTGTCACAATATAATATGAAGAGGCCTAGACTATCTGAAGTCTGCAAAATATCTTATTGATTTGTTACATTGATGACAGAGATGACTGGACAGGATTAATACAAACTGGCTGGTTCTTTGAATGCACTGTACTTGAAGTAACATCATAGCCATCATAGATAGGGAGGTAAATCTTCATAGATAGGGAGATAGTTTCTTTAACCTCTCACTTCAGGATATTTCAGCAAGCTCCGGGACCAATAGTCAGGAACTTGCTGAATATCCCTTTTAGAGGGTAAGAATAATTGCTACATTGTAATTTTCCTACCACAAAGAAGAAAGTGAAGTTTCTAGTGATAATATGGAGGCTGGATGCAACACATTTCACATGTAGAAATATTGCACTGATCCATGTACCACCTGGCATAAAAGGCTGCCATTACTGATTGCCACCTAGAACAGGAAAAGATTCTAGGGTATGTTGATAACACTTCTGGTACCAAATCTTGATGAATAAGCACAAAGCATAATAGAATTACTCCCAGAAGCCTTTACAATAAATGGAGATTACTAACAATATCTTAATTATATACAGCAGTGACTGTGTAGCATGTAAAGTCTTAATTAAATCTGTCTTTCAACCTTCTTCTCCTTAGCCAGATCCTCAAAATCCTTCTGGTAGTCAATATTACCTAACACAGAGAAAACTGTGATAAAGAGGAAGTTAGAATGAAAATAGAAGTTGAAATATCTTACATTTGGAAAAGTCATTAAAATATGTATTTTAAAACACTCTGCTAGCACCCGTTTCAGAGACTCAGATGGCATCCATTTAAGTTAGCTTCCTTGAAGTTTAAGCCTCACTAGTTTCACAGAAAATCTGCCTCTGCCATTGTTTTTTATTATTTAAAGCAAGCTATTATCCTCTGAAATGATTTGATTTGTTGTTTAAAGAAAGGAAAAAAGAAATGTGACCTTGAGGAATATTCCTGTTTATAAGATTCACAAACAAAAAGCTGCAGTTCTGATTTTGTGATCAATATTTTAATTAACTTTAATTTTCATCTATGAATAATATAGTTTGAGGCAGATAACTTACTAGTCTCCCACAAATGTATATCTTGTATTATTAGTGTGGCTTTTTATTTTAATTTGATCTATCATTATAAGTACAAATTAATCAAAATTCAATAGGTCAAGCAATTCATAGAGAACTACCACTATAAACAAAATAAATCCTCAAAATAAATTAACATGCAACTAATAAATATGTATCTCAAACTTGTATCCAGTGCATAGCACTGTGAAACATCAAATATAAAAAATGCATGCCAACTTTAACCCCAATAGAGAAATAACTAATGAAGTACTGTAGGTAATAACCTACATAACATAGCATTCCAAACATGCTAACGTAACCAATCAAGAATAATTTTCAAATCTATCTAAATGATGAAAGGATTCTAAAATGAAACACAATTGATATAGTGCTTTAGCCAAGTAGTAATGAGTAACTGTCATGCTAGTAAGAGATCTGTGTTTGGGACAGCCACTCTCTTACACATTCTAATAAATTAAAGGCAAAATTGGAAGCAGATATTTTGGCACATCAAATTTAGAATTGGTCTTACACACAGAAAATATATAATACACATGCTAAAATTGCATACCACTGGTCTCAGTCAGCCAGAATTCACAATGTTAGCTACTTACCAATCATTTAAAAAGATGATGTATAAGAAAAGCATACTGTCTCACATCTCCAAAAAAACAAGATGGTCTAGTCAAAACATATCCTTATTGTAGCTGTAGGACATATTTTCTTCATCACTGGCTAGCTGACAAATATATTCTAACCTACTTTGGAAAAACAGATGAAGTTTAAATGGATTGAATGATGTATTTCTGTATACTTTACGCCTCTACATATCTCCAAAAAAATTTTTTGGATCTAATTTTCAAGAAAAGATTGTTGCCTTATTTCCATGGGCAATTTAAATTTGATGTAGAATTATGATTTATTTTTCATTTAAAACAAGAGAAACAGCATCAAGTTTATATTTAATTTTAGTAGAATATTTCTCATGATTTCCTAGATTAAGAGCAATTAAGAGATTCTCAGTTTATCTCCCTAGGGCATTTTCTTGTTAGAAAAGTGTTTCTTGTAACTATTACTCAACTATTTCTGACATCTGCTTTTCCATTGGTAAGACTGCAGACAGGTTCTGGAATTCCAAGTTATTTTTGTAAATGTGTCTTCTCCCCTAACATTCAAAGCCATTCGTATGCTTGAAGGGCACCAGGACTAATTACTTTTAGTGAATGCTGTTGAGTACTTCCCAGATACTATTTAAGGGCGTAATTACTGCAGCTGCTTGGAGTATTGCCTGCTGAATTCTCATAGTCAACTTCTTCTCTAGCAATAGTGTCAAGCTGAAGGGAGCTGTTTCACCTAACATCTTGCCCTTACCATATGGGAATCCCATCTTCAGTGATTGTGTGACGAAGGTGTACAGAGGTCCACGCCTCTCACATATATTCAGGGTATCCCTGAAAACCCATCTCATTTCCAAAGTCCAACTGACTGATGCCTCAGTTACAAGTGAATCATAATTCAACTTCTCTCTATACCCAATCCTGATTGATTCACTCTCTTACAAATAGTATTCTCAGTCGCACCCATCAACAAAATCTCTGTAAGCAAATCTTTATTTCCTGGGCAAAGTGACTTATGTCTGTTGGTATTGGATGCATTCCTAGGAAACTAATCCTAAAATAAAGCAGAATAAACCACCAGCAACATGCTAATGAGTACTCAGTCACTGGTCAGGTTTAGTAGTAAATGTCTCTTACATGCAATAGAGATGCAATTCTTAAAATTTCATCCAGTAGGCCAGGCACAGGGGCTCATGCCTGTAATCTCAGCACTTTGGGAGGCCAAGGCAAGTGGATTACCTCAGTTCAGGAGTTCGAGACCAGCCTGGCCAACATGGTGAAACCCCCATCTCTACCCCGTCTTAAAAATACAAAAATTAGCCTGGCGTGGTGATGCATGCCTGTAATCCCAGCTATTAGGGAGGCTGAGACAAGAGAATTGCTTGATCTCAGGAGGCAGAGGCTGCAGTGAGATAAGATGGCATCACTGCACTCCAGCCTGGGTGACAGAGTGACACACGGTCTCAAAAAAAAAAAAAAAAAAAAAAATCATCCGGTCGTGAATTGTGAAGGGATTGTGAAGGGATAACATAAAATGGAATGGGTGGACAGTATAGTATTTCTAGCATTTGGGAGGTCCAGAAGAAGTGGTTATAGTAAGTAATATGGAATTGACGACACTTGCTAGATGCTATTGATTCATTAAAGAAATGCAATACAGGTTTATGAATGATTAATAAATGAGAAAGTCTAGTTAGCATTATATAAAGAGTGTTACCTCATTTAGCTGGATGCCAGAAAAAGCTTTGGCAAAGGTTAAATTCTCAACCCAGAAAATGTGCTCTATGAAAATTAGAAACTTAATTAGGAATTTCTGGGACCATTAGAATTCTTAAGGACACTTATGGGACTGTACACTTCAGAAATCTTGAATTCTTAGGTTAGTTAAAATCATCCTTAGACCTGCAAAAGTGACTCACTCTTCCCTGTTTAAGGCAGTTCACTCTACTGCTTGAAGACCATACAGGAGTGCCTTCCTTGAAATAACACATACAGCCTCCTCAGGATCTACCATTATCATTCCCTCTCGGTCACTGGACTAATAAGTAGGGTCAAGTCATAATTTTGCTGAGAAAATGATAGGTCTTCTATGTCTGTACAAAGATTTGATACCAAAGGAGCTGTAGGCCCTAGTTTAGCTACACCAGCACTTCAATCCTACTCTCAAATGCATTAACACTCTGATATTCTAGGTTGGCATGAATTTCGAGGGGACACTATACAACCCAGTATCTCCCTCATTTTGCCTCCCCCCATAATGCACATGTCTTCCATACAATATAAAGTGATATCATCCAAATATCCTCCAAAGAATTAAAAACTAACCTACTTCATTACCACCTTCAAGTCTCCGGTATCCCCTAAATATAAATTCAAATAGTTTCAAATCTCATCATCTTAATCAAGTAAGCATACGATCAGGCATGATCCTTCCTGGAGTGAAATGCCTCCCCATTCACGGACCTCTGAAACTAGGAAATAATTTACTCCTTCCAAAATACAATGGTAGGGCAGGTATAAGAAAAAATTCCCATTCTTAAATAGAGAAAATGGTACTGGTCCAAAGCAACTTTGTAACACAACAAGACATATTTTATTAGGTTTCAAGACCTAAGAAACCTCTGTGTTTGGTTAGAAATGTTTATCACCTGTGGTTTGGTGCTCACCCCGTTAGTCCTCCAGGGCTGCAACTATTCTCTTTCTGATGACCTGTTCCTCTATAGCCCTGCTCTCAGAGTCAATCTTCTATTTTCTACATCCATGTCCCTTTCAGTCTAGGCTAGCAGTGTTTCAGCTGGGATAAGTTGTCTAACCTTTGTGAGTGTTAATGGAATCCATGCCTTAGACATAAAAGTTGTCCACAGATCCATCTGTGATAACCCCATCTCTATTCCTGGCATCTGCTAAGATGGTTGTTTAGATGCAAAAGGTCACAAGACTAATCTCTTTAGCAAAAGATTGTCCAGCCATATCTTTGACAATTTTTCAAGAGTATGCATGAACATCTTTTGTAATATTGACAGGCTGAGAATTTTCTGCATCAACAAGCTCTGTTTTTGTTTGTTTGTTTGTTTGTTTAGCAGTTCTTTCCTTAATGTATCTCTTTTCTCTCACATTTGACCATAAGAAGCAAGCAGACATCAGGTGACAACTTCAGCATTATGCTTGAAAATCTCCTCAGCTTCATGCTCAGGTTTTTCACTTAAACATTCTACTTTTTATACAATAAAACCTAATTTGGCAAATTTTTGCCTTTTTTTTTTTTTAATAAGGATCACTTTTTCTCCAGGTTCTAACATGATGTTCTTTTTTCAGTCTGAGACCTTACCAGAAGCACTTTTGCCATTCATATTTCTGGAAACATTCTGTTCATGGTGATATGTATGTTTCCTAAGAAACATAGAAGCTTTCTCTTGCAGCTCCCTTTCTTTCTGAGCCCTCACTCAAATCACCTTTAACAGTCATATTTCTACCAGCAGTTTCTTCAAAGAAATCTAGGTTCTTTCTCTACCATATACTTCAAAACTTTTCCAGTCTTTATGCACTACCCAATTCCAAAGCCACCTCTACATTTTTATGTATGGAGTATACTAGGACCCAGTTTCCCATATTTAAATCTAAATATTAGTTTCCTAGGTCTGCTATAACAAATTACCACAACCTAGTGGCTTAAAATAACAAGGATTTTATAACAAAGAATAATGTATAACAACATGTACTGTAAACACTGCACTACATTCCAATTAGCTTTGCTTTAAATTAGCAATTGTATGATAGAAATAGGCTGCCATTAACAGAAGCTGGATGTCTAATTGTTGATTTGATATAACAACACATTTACAGGAATATTCTAGTAATAGTGGTTACTTTTTTACTATATTCACCAATTGTTTACATTTGGTCTTATTTGCTTTCTTTTCATTTTTTTCTGTCTACTACTTTTTTTTTTCCCTGTGTGCTCTTGGTATATCATCATCACTTTATGAGCACTTCATTACTTTGTGTCACAATGGTGTGTTTAAGACACATCCATTCTGTATCCCTGACATAAATTCAACTTCTTCAAGGAATCTTGGTTTGGTTTGGTATTTTCTATTGAGAATGATATTTAGAAACCAAGATATTAGCGCTTCATATTACTTTACTAGTATTATGACATGGATTTGAAGGCCTCTAGGAAATAAAGATTGACAGATAGAGACTGTTTGAGGTTAGAGATCTGTATACAGATTCTCTGTTAAAAATCATGACTACATTAATTTCCAATTATATTTCAATGCTTAAAGGTAAATTTTAGTCTTCCTCTACATTATTATAATACTTTTTTTCAGCAGTGAGAAATATTACTCATTTCATCCTCTTTTACTAATTTATTTAAATGTGGAAAACACAAACATTAATTTGCATTTAGCATATGACTACTGCAGTTATCAAATTCAATAACTAGAGTTCAATATTTGTTTAACTTTTTTAGGCAAATTGTGCTTACCGTAGAGACTAGACGTCAGAAAAGATTGGTTGTTTATGAGACCTGAGCCTCAATTTCTTCAACTAAAATTTATCATACCAACAACACTGGACTATCTCTTTCACCTTTGCTGTAATGAAAATTTGTAAACTGAAGATAATGGTTTTGATAATAACAATCAAAGAAATAACAAAATACCCATTTAAGTATTACAAAGGAAATTCATGTCTATCATCTTTTGATACCATGTCCAAAGAAGTCTCTATCTAGAGGTGATATCATCTGTGTGGTTTACTTAATTTTTTTTTTTACTTCAATTTGATATCTTATAGGACCCAATTTATGGAATCTATACGAAAAATACTGCTGAAAATATTTTTTTAATATCACAGGAGCAGCAGTTGGAAAAAATAAAATAACCTTCACTCTTAACATTCTCTGAATGTCTGCATTAATTCCCATCTTCCAGCAAGTCAGTGACCTCCTTCACTAAGTAGTTTAGTGATGAAGAGCACATCAAAAAGACAAATAATTTAATGATCAATGTTAGTGAAGCAGAGGAATGAAAGATAAAGGAAGGCAAGTTGGGAAAGAAAAAGTAGTAAAACATCACACTGGATATAAAGGTTATCAATGAAGAGTAGACATTAAGGAAAGAACAGACAGATTCTACTAAAAGAAAATAAAAATCTTTAAAATAAAAGCAATCAATACAAATTTTGAAATCATTTCTAAATCGGTAAAATCCTTTATGGCCATCCTTCTGAATAATCAATATTATAATCAATATTACTGTTTGCTGAACACAGGCTAGCTAAAATGGATATTTTATGACAAATTTCATACACATATTTTTCTTAAATTATATTTAAAATTAATAAATATTCTGGCTGGGTGCCTGTAATCCCAGCACTTTGGAAGGCCAAGATGGCCCAATTGCTTGAGGTCAGGAGTTTGAGACCAGCCTGGCCAACATGGAGAAAACCCATCTCTACTAAAAACACAAAAATTAGCTGAGTATAGTGGAGAGCACCTGTAGTCCCAGTTACTCGGGAAGCTGAGGCATGATAATCGCCTCCACCTGGTAGGTGGAGGTTGCAGTGTGCTGAGACCACACCACTGCACTCCAGCCCGGGTGACAGAGTGAGTCCCCCTGTCTCAAATAAATAAATAAATACACAAACAATAAAATTAGTAAATATTTCAAGTATATTTCAAACATTGAAATGTAATTGAAAATATCTGTTGATATTTTAGTGTTATAAACAATCACACACTTAAATTTTCAAATGCTATACCCAAATGCTTCTTTTTACCCAATAAAAAAATTAAATATACATTGTAATAGCTATGAGGGCCAGGATATTATATATTTTAACAATTAAGATATTTTGTTTCCACATTTTATTTTACTGTATGTTGATTTAAAAAAAAAATTCTAATATATGACCTGTTCACATTCTTGAGCCAGTAATTGAAAAATAAATAGTTAAATTTCCTTTCTTAATTGCTTAATTTCATTTCTTTGGTAGCTGTGGTATATTTCAATTTCACTGAAAGATTTGTTAATGTTAAGACAGATGAGAGGCTGAAATTCTATGTACATAATACATGCTAAAATTCTAAATAGAATACATAATAATTCTTCCTTTGATTGCCATCAAAGAAGGAAGTTGACTGTTAACAATTTCCTTTTTATCACAACCCTATCACTGTTTCCCTTTCCTTGTCCAGATACTTAATCATTGTCAATCCTACATAAAGTGACTCTCTTTGAAAATATAATGAGCCTGTGAGATTTTATTCCTGAGTCAAACAGAACTCTTCTGTCATCACCCTCCTTGATTTTCTTCCTTTGTTTGTATGTTCATGCTAATAGACTACCTAGAAATGAAGTTCAATATAGTTCCACTGTGATAGACACACAAATAAGAGAAGAAAAGAATACTAAAAGGGGAAGGTATTTTGACTTTGGGAAAAGGAAAGGACAAGGAGCAGCCATTTTCAGTTGTAGCATATGTCAATAATTTATACATACTTGCAAAGTATCAGAGTAAGAAACAAGCTTCCTTTTTTGCGATAAAAACATTCTATGTTAAAGTTTTACAATACCATTTATTCTCCGCAATCTTCTCTCCTGACTCCTCCCTCTCCCCTATTTTGTCTCCTATTACAACAAACAGTACATTTTTTAGTGTGTATGTTTGTGTTTATATTGGTGTGTAGAAAAATGACAACACTGGTTTTTATATATGTAGTCCATGGGTTGGATAAATTGGAAAAATATAAAAGACCAGGAATTATTTAGAAACGTACTTCAGTATCCGAAGAAAATAAAATGAGGCTGGTTTAGTAGTAGAGAAGACTAGGAAAACAACCACAGTGAAAAAATATTATAGAGGATGAATTAAGATTAGAAATTTAATGTGAGAATGTGGGAGCAAAGGGAAAGGAGGAAGAAGGAGCTAAATATTACTCTGAAGAAGAGATCAAAGAAAACAAAGGGACAAAAACGTACTGCCTCTACTGTGAATCAGAACGGCAAATCACAGTGTTATGTCTTCCAGCTTTCTGTTTGTTGCACATTGGTCTACCTCATCTACGCTAAGCCTCATTTGCATTATCTGTAAAATGTTGATGTAGTATTTACCTACTATCTACCTACCAAGGTTGACTGCAGTAGGGATTATATGAGATAATGTACTTAAAATACACATTAAAACATATGCTGATTAATCATTGTTTCACAACTAGCAGTTATAAAATTCCAGATTATTATGGTGAAAAATTGAATTTAAAGCAAACATTAATTTCCAAAAGGTGACGACATTCACCTTAAGACAGTGCCTTATTCATCTCATTCACTGTAAAGAGCACGTACCTTTCTTGATTTAATAATATAGTAGTGAATAGAGTTTACTTCACATGCGGTTAACAGTTTATATCACTGTGTTTTTATTTTAATGCCATAGATTAGTGTTCATTTCACATGATATTGTAGATATTTTAAAAATGGCTTGTAAATACAGCAAAATATATAATCAAACAAAATTAACAAAATATAAAATCAAACAAAAATGGCTTTTAAATACAGCAAAATACAAGATCAAAACAAAATTAAGAAGCAGTATATACTTGTCTGAAGAGCAGTATATGCTTTTGACAGCAAATATTTACATTATGTTGGCTTACTTAAAGTAAAACTAAAATGCATATAAAATAACTATTCTATTATTACAAAATAAGGACAAAAGTAAAGATACCAATGGACCCAAGGTAATCAAGCTTAGCTTGTCATTAGTAACTATTATATGCCCAGTTTAAAACTATTTGATGTGAATCATAAAATGATGAAAATAAAAATGGCCTTTCCAAATGTGGTTAAAGTAACAAACTGAAGTAACTGATACCTTGGCGACTGTGGACTCTTCCAAGTCTTCTATTTAAGTTACAATAACCAGCTGGGCCCAGTGGCTCATACCTGTAATCTCAAAACTTTGGGAGGCTGAAGTGGGCAGCGAGCGGATCGCGAGGTCTGGAGTTTGGGACCAGCCTGGCCAACATGATGAAATTCTGTTTCTACTTAAAATACAAAAAAAAAAATTAGCTGGGCATGGTGACGTGCCTCTGTAGTCCCAGCTACTCAGGAGGCTGAGGCAGGATAATTGCTTGAACCCGGGAGGCAGAGGTTACAATAAGCAGAGATTGTGCCACTGCACTCCACCCTGGTAACACAGAAAGACTGTCTCAAAAAAAAAAAAAGAAAAAGAAAAGAAAAGAAAAGAAAACAAAGTTGCAATAACCAAGGAGGAAGCAGCACTTCCTTTTGCAATTAAGAATGCTCACACATTTTCTAAAGATTAAATATATCATTTTAATTCCTTTTTCTGTTCGTTTTTAATTTAAATTAATTTTAAATTCTGAGATACATGTGCAAGACGTGCAGGTTTGTTACATAGGTAAACATGTGCCATGGTGGTTTGCTGCACCTATCAACCCATCACCTAGGGATTAAGCCCCACATTCATTAATTATTTATCCTGATGCTCTCCCCCGCCCCCCCGACCCCAGTATATGTTGTTCCCCATCCTGTGTCCAAACTGCTTTTCCTCTATAGTCTGAAGCAGTAATATAACAGGCCTAGAATCTGGAGCCTGTCTCTTCTAGCAGGTACTCAGCAGCTGAAATCTACAAGTGGGATTTCTTCCTTTCAATACTGTCAGCATTTGGTTACTTACCTGTGACATTTCTGACCTGGTTTCTAAAGAAACCCAAAACAAGGTTTTTATTCTTAGCTCTGAAATTTCATACAACGGTCAGTGTATTTTTAAACATATAAGTATAAAAGGAAACAATAAAATAAATAAATGCTATCGATTTATTTAATATGTTTTCTCTGTTCTCCCTTTCCTAATTTAGTTCACTTTCTACATATATTTTAGAATTTTATAATTTTATTTAGACTTCGAAATTGAAGTAGATATTTGGCAGTATCTATAAGCCAATCAAAGATGAGGAAATCTACATCTGTATTTAAATGGCTTATGGTTGATGGATTGCACGCACAATTTCAAAAAGTTTTTAAGTACATAATAATGGATATCAAGTTTAATAGCTTTACTAATTATCCTACTTCAGACTAGAAAGAAAAATATAGGAGTAAAATAGAACAATGCTTGGAAATAACGTACTTAGACACATACTTTTTATGACATATTATAACATATGTATGTCATATTATAAAAATTTAGAAATGTGTTATAGATAAAATTATATCAATTATATAATATTTTAGCTAATATATTCAAAACACATTTGTTGTTAGTGATAAATATATGTGTATATATATTTATATTACCTACTATATTGGTTAGAATCTCCAGTGAAACATTGCATAGAAGTCAATGTCCTTTCCTCGATCCTGACCTTAGCAGCAAAGAGTCCAGTATTTTTTTTAACCATTAAATGTGAGATATATATCTCACATTTACATACATATACATATAGAGATATATACATATATAACAATATATATTATATGTGTGTATATATAGATATATGTAGATATATATGTGTGTATATATAGATAGATCTATCTATATCTATATAGATATAGATATTTTTATACGGAGTCTTGCTCTGTCATCCAGGCTGGAATGCAGTGGCGCGATCTCAGCTCACTGGAACCTCTGTCTCCAGGGTTCAAGTGATTCTCCTGCCCCAACCTCTCGAGTAGCTGGGACTACAGGTGCCCGCCACCACACCTGGCTAATTTTTGTATTTTTTATTTAATTAATTAATTTTTATTTATTTATTTATTTATTTTGATATGGAGTCTCGCTCTGTTGCCATGCAGGAATGCAGGGGTGCGATCTCGGCTCACTGCAATCTCCGCCTCCCAGGTTCAAGTGATTTTCCTTCCTCAGCCTCCTGAGTAGCTGGGATTACAGGCGCGTGCCACCACACCCAGCTAATTTTTGTATTTTTTTGTAGAGACAGGGTTTCACCATATTGGCCAGCATGGTCTCGATCTCAATCTCCTGACCTCATGATCCGCCCACCTTGGCCTCCTAAAATGCTAGGATTATAGGCGTAATCCACCATGCCCAGCCCATTAAATGTGATATTAGCTCTAGGGTTTTTAGTAAATGACATTTATCAGATTGAAGCAGTTGACTTATATTTCTAGTTTCCTTAGTTCTTTAAATTCAAAATAAATGCTGAATATTATTAAATGATATTCTTTGAAATTTACTTTGACTGATATTCTAACATTAAATGAATTTTGCCCCTTCAATGAACACTTGCTTATGATTAATTATTATTTTGTTATATTGTTAGATTCAATTTGTTGCAGTTCTGCTACAAATTTTAGAGTGTGTTTTTGAGGAATATTGATTTGTCATTTTATTTTTCTTTTAACATGTTATGTCACTTGGTTACACAGTCTATCAGCTGGGCACAGTGACTATAATCTCAGCACTTTGGGAGGCCAAAGCAGGCAGATAACCTGAGGTCAGGAGTTCGAGACCAGCCTGGCTAACATGGTGAAACCCCGTCTCTACTAAAAATACAAAAATTAGCCAGGCATGGTGGCAGGCATCTGTAATCCCAGCTACTTGGGAGGCTGAGGCAGGAGAATTGCTTGAACCCAGGAGGCAGAGGTTGCAGTGAGCCAAGATTACACCACTGCACTCCATCCTGTGCAACAGAGCAAGACTCCATCTCAAAATAAGAAAAAAATAGTCATGTTGACCCTGTGGAATGAATTGAAAAGTCGATTAATATGTATAGTACTATTTTCCACAGCTGCTCTGATCCTTTTCATTTCCTTCTGTTTGTTTCTTCTTAAGATAGAAACTGATCTCTAATATAAGCATTTGGTGCCATAATTTTCCTTTACTGGTTTAGTCAAATCCCAAAAGCATTCATCTATTGGAGGGGGAAGAGGGAGACTGGGGCTTGTCTAGAGCAAGGATTTCTAGGAGGGGCAAGTGAGAGGCTGCAGACAGATAGGGAGGTCATGGTGGACTCAGAAGAGCAGGGCTTGAGGGAGCGGGTTCCTCTGCTGGGGTGCCCCTTGCAGCCTTCCCTGAGATGGCAAACAGGAGGGATCAATCCTACATTATTGGCAAAGGTCTGGACTGCCTTGCAAAGTACAGAAAACTTGCACATGTGGGGCCTCAGACTATCTATCCTTATGTGTACAGAAAAGTTACAATTGCCAGATGGTGTAGAAATGAACGATTCCTTCCTGAAACCAAACTAGTCCTTCCTGTAAATCATAATTTGGCCAAACCTTTGTGCAGAGGGCTATGAGGCACTTTTCCTCCAGATTCTGAGGGTCAAATCAGTCCCAATGGTTCAGGATACATTCCAGAGTATTATAAGCTGAAGGTGGTGAAGAGAACTGGTTGCCCATCCTGAAAGACAGGGAATAGAGTCGTCCCTCATTCCCTTCCTTCTTTTTTTTTTTTTTTTTTTTTGTTTTTTGAGGCGGAGTCCGGCTCTGTCGCCCCACTGGAGTGCAGTGGCCGGATCTCAGCTCACTGCAAGCTCCGCCTCCCGGGTTTACGCCATTCTCCTGCCTCAGCCTCCCGAGTAGCTGGGACTACAGGCGCCCGCCACCTCGACCGGCTAGTTTTGTATTTTAGTAGAGAGGGGTTTCACTGTGTTAGCCAGGATGGTCTCGATTTCCTGACCTCGTGATCCGCCCGTCTCGGCCTCCCAAAGTGCTGGGATTACAGGCTTGAGCCACCGCGCCCGGCGCCCTTCCTTCTTTCAGTGAAAACTCAGAGTGTGACAGAGAGAAAAAGTGAGCATCCTCCCTTCACTCTCCACCCCTTATCCCTGAGTCCTGGTGACCTTGCCATGTGCCGGCCATAGTTACTAATATGCTGTGCACTCATGAAGCAGGGAAAACCTGGGAGGTTTCTGTCTGTGTAGCTCTTATCTCGGAATGCTTCTTTATTAAAATCTAGTCTTCTTGGCCTCACCATACATCTAGCTTTCTCAGCATTTCAGCGAAAAGACCAGACTCCTCCTTGGTTTTCTTATACCACAGCCTAGAAACTCTCTCTAGGCAATCATAAGGCTTGTTTCTGTTTCTTTACTTGTGTGTTTCCTATCTATCAAGGATCACTGCCCTCTATGCCTAATATCCAGTGTCTGGAAAACATTTGTTTTGTATCATCTCATTCATTTTTTAATTTTGTTTGGATAAGATGGTAAATCTGGCTCCTGCTACTCCATGTTTGTTCAACGTCTGAGTTATTTGTTTATATTCATCCAAATAATGTATATGTTTGTTTACATTAGACAATTGACAGGCACAACAAACTATAGATTATTTCAAATTAAATTTTAATCTTGGCTTTTTAGGACTATACACAGTTAAATCTAATTCTAATAAAGCCAAATATACTGGTTATCTTCCTCTACAGTCCTTTGGTGGAGAACTCAGCATTAGAATGGGAGAGAGATTAATTTGATCTTCCATCCTGCTGGTATCCAAATTTGCCTCCTAATCCCATACTATTTCTTATATGAAATTCTAACTCCGTGTCATTTAGGGTTGGAAAATGTTCTACTAATGAAATATATTAATTCCTCCTCATTTATTCTCAAATTTAATTTTTTAACATGGCCATGTGACAATCACCAAATGCTACACACACACACACACACACACACACACATTATATGTATACATATATATACATAAAATATATGTATATATTGAGTTTTCACTGAGTTTTCACTGAAAGAAGGAAGGGAATGAGGGATGCTTCTATTCCCTGTCTTTCAGGATGGGCAACCAGTTCTCTTCACCGTCCTCAGCTTATAATCCTCTGGAATGTATCCTGAACCATCGGTACAGATTTGATCCTCAGAATCTGGAGGAAAAGCACCTCATAATCTTCTGCACATATATACACATATAATATATATATAATACACATAATATATGCAATATATACATGTAATATACATAATATATATAATATATGTATATTACATGTATATATATATATTACATATATAATAGCATTTTAATAATTCTGGACAAGATACACTTTCCAAATATCTAATCTTCCAGAGAGCCATAAGAAAAGTCTTACATTTCTATGTTAAATTATCCTGATTCTCATGGGGAGATATAAGGGAATGGCACTGTTATGATAATTTGTTTTGTTTTTAGACACTGCTCATTTTTGCTTCCTAATAGTTTGTCAAGAATTTTACATCTATTTCCAACTCTGAAATTACTCTTACTTAGTTTGGTATCAATACCATGTTCAACTTATAAAAGATTGTGTAAACTTTGATATGGTTGATACTTCATTTAGCTTCAATGTTAGAAAGAATTTGCTTGGAAACCCTTTTGTTTGGATTTATTTTTGTCTATTCTGTTGAGGTTCATTGTGTTAATTATAAGATACTTTTCATCTCAAAAATAGATCTCATCCATTTTTTAAGTTGTTATTTATCTTTTTCAATTGCACTCTTTCTCTATATACATGCAATATATATATCCAGTTAAAGATAGCTCAATATCTTCACTTTGATCTCATGTATTATTAAATTAATATGATAATTACTAAACTTCAAGTACTCTCATTACTTACGACATGCTGATTTACATCTCAGAATAATGTAGCACTTAATTGTTCAACACAGAAATATGAACATTCCTATCTCTTTCTTCACTCTTTTCCTCACATTTATGCTACAGCCAAATTTTATAAATCTCTGAAATATTTTTCAAATTACTACTTATACAAAATCCCTATAATTTTGTTCATCATCACTGTCACTGCTTATGACTTGTTTTCTAATTACCAACTCATCTTTAAGACTACAGTTAGAGAGCTCTCCCAAACTACAAACATCATCAAATCATTCACTTCACTAAATTGTTCAGAGTTCGCAAATTGCCCTTTATATCAAATCATGATATCACTCTGAGTTGCCTCTCCAGCCACATTCATGTTCCTGCTACTCTTCTCATCTTATAATTCCTCACATTTGTCATAATCCCTCCCAAACCTCAGCCTTCTACCAGGTTCCTTCTCCTTCCTGGTACACTATCTATTCAAACACTACCTTATTCATTTTTTTTTTCTTTAAACTGTCTTATTTCTTAAATGTCTCTATAGAAGTCTAGCTTATGCTTTACATATTTATGTTTATGTTTACATAATTTAAATTAATCCCCTTAACATAATATCAATCATACTTCAGCATTATTACTTGCTCCACATCCATCTGTTATGCTGTGAGGTGAGGTCTATAACAACATGGAGCATATGCATCTCACTTAACAATCTATCTTCTATGCCTACATTTTATCATACCTAGACTATAAAATGTAGGGATTCTTGAATTAATAGTATATAATTAGTAACATAATAGAATCACAGTTAAATTGATATAACAGTAGAGGAAAAGTATTTATTAGGAGATAAGGTTTTAGGAAGGACTTCATGTAGAATGTGTTATTTTTATTTGCACATTGGTACTTGAAAGATCAGTAAATTATAAAAATGAGGACATGGAAATCTGAGAAGAGAATTTATGAAGGTATGAAGTCTGTATAATGTATTTCATAAATAGAAATAAAAAACGGAATATGGAAGTTTATCGGGGGAACCTATCCCAAGTATTTCAATGTAGGTTCTTTCTATTTTCCACAAGTATTGGCCAGCTGAGAAATAAAGAGAGTACAAAGAGAGGAATTTTACAGCTGGGCCTCTGGGAGTGACATCACATATTAGTAGGACCATGATGCCCACCTGAGCCTTAAAGCCAGCAAGTTTTATTAACGATTTCAAAAGGGGAAGTGTTGCAAGAACAGGGAGTAGTTCACAAGATCATATGCTTCAAAGGGCAAAAAGGAGAACAAAGATTACATACTTCTGAGGAAACAGGACAAGGGCAAATTCAGAATTACTGATAAGGGTCTATGATCAGCTGTGCATATATTGTCTTGATAAACATCTTAAACAACAGAAAACAGGATTCAAGAGCAGAGAACTGGTTTGACCTCAAATTTGCCAGAGTGGGGTTTCCCAATCCTAGTAAGCCTGAGGGTACTACAGGAGACCAGGGTGTTTTTCAGTCCTTATCTCAATCGCATAAGACAGACACTTCCAGGGCAGCCATTTATAGACCTCCCTCCAGGAATGCATTGCTTTCCCAGGTTCTTAATTATTAATATTCCTTGCTGGGAAGATAATTTAGTGATATCTTCCCTACTTGCACATCCGTTTATAGGCTCTTTGCAAGAAGAAAAATATGGCTGTATTCTGCCCAACCCCACAGGCAGTCAGACCTTATGGTTGTCTTCCCTTGTTCCCTGAAAATTGCTGTTATTCTGTTCTTTTTCAAGGAGCACTGATTGCATATTGTTCAAACACACGTTTTACAATCAATTTGTACAGTTAACACAATAGTGGTCCCAAGGTGACATACATTCTCAGCTTATGAAGATAACAGGATTAAGAGATTAAAGTAAAGACAGGCATAAGAAATTATAAAAGTATTAATTTTGGTAACTGATAAATGTCTGTATTAAAATGAAATCTTCACAATTTCTCTTTGGAGATTGAAGTAAAGACAGCCATAAGCAATTATAAAAATATTATTTGGGAACTGATATATGTCCATATTAAAATGAAATCTTCACAGTTTATGTTCCTCTGTTGAGGCTCCAGCTGGTCCCTCTGTTCAGGGTCCCTGACTTCCTGCAACAGAAGTTTTAAAAAGAAGTAGTGGACAGTAAATTTGAAAAAGAAAGATTTTCTTTCCACATCTTGAAGATTATTATATAATTAATAGAAGGGGGTATTGGTGGGAGCAAGCTGAAATTTTCAGCACTGGGATGAATTATATCAGTATCAATTTAATGCTACAAAATAGTAACATAAGACTATAAAAATTCATATATGTATATATACACATACATACACACAATAGGTTACAAAAATTATTTTTAGGAAGTAATATATATGGGCAAGCGCAGTGGCTCACCCTTATAATCCCGGCATTTTGGGAAGCTGAGGTGGGTGTATTACTTGAGGTCAACAAGGTGGAACCCTGTCTCTAACAAACATACAAAAATTAGCCAGGCATGGTGGCAGTTGCCTGTAATCACAGCTACTTGGGAGACTGACGCAGGAGAATCACCTGAACCCAGGAGTGGGAGGTTGCAGTGAGCTGAGATTGCCCCACTGCATTCCAGCCTGGGTGACAGAGTGAGACTCTGTCTCAAGAAAAAAAAAAGAGGTAATATATGCAATGCTATATGATGTATAATGATTCTTTACCTATCTTAAGCTGAAATGAACTATTTACTTCTATCTCCTATCTTCCCAAATTTCTGTCCAAACATTAGACAATTAGTGTACATGTCTTCTGGCTAAAGGAGATGTCATATTTAAAAAGAATCTAGTAATCCTCCAAGCTTAAAATATAATAAAGAAGTTTGATATAAACTATAAAAATAATTGGTGAATTCCTCACTGTAAGAAATCTCTAGTAAACTACGAAGTCAGAAATTTCAAATTGTTTGAACTGTAATGAATAACTAATAAGCATTGTACAGATAAATCCAAAAAAGGAAGCTACTCTAATGATTTCTATTTTCCTTGGCCAAGGAGTCTTTGGAAAAAGAATTATCTTAATTAGCTCAAATGATGCTTTGCAGGTGTCAGAACCTAAGGCAGGAGGGATGTATTGGGAACACTCAGTGGAGGCAGCAGTGCATATTTTAACTAAAGCATATTTTAACTAACAGCAGGTGTAATATGCAGAACAATGTTGACCAAACAATTGGGCAAGATTAACTAGAAGGCCTGAGATCCATCCTTCAAGCTGAACATTGATATATTTAAATAATGATATTAAAAATTGACTTACATGAAAGCTTCTATATAATCCAACTTCTGAAGTGTTTTGATGAAATTTTTTAGAAATAGTAAACAATAATGCTTTCTCTTTAACAAAACTTTTGTAAGGCACTCATTTGGAGTTCTTTAAAGAAATTAGAATTTCAGATTGGAGGAATGGTATGTAATATATAAATAGCTTGAGATAGAAAAATTATCAATATATAGATATATGAAAGAACATTAAGTACAAAATACTGAACTATCACTCTAAGACATAGAAATATAAATCAGATATTATCCTCTCAAAAATCATTCAGTAAAGAGCAAATAGAAGGCTATAAATTCATGAAAAGCAAACCTCAATAAAATTATTTCAAGACTACAGCACGTCTTACAATATAGCATCTGATTAGTTGGGGTTAATACACAAGTGTAAAAGGAAGCATTTTAAGATTTGGGAAAAGTATGCTTTAATTATTTGTTTAAAGTAATATTTCTTTTACTATCTATGAGTTACTATAAGTTAACAACACTTTTCCAAAAACATATTTTGTATTTATGCCTAGAAACACCTGAAGTGCCTGGCATATACACATTAAACGAAGATAACATATAATACTCATTTTCTTTTTTTTCTTATTTGTTGGTATCTATTTTGTACTAGTGACTAAAACAGATTACATACTATATGGATATGCTGTGTGAATTAAAGAAGCAGCAGCTAGGACAAATCAAAAAATTTCTTTCATCTTTATATCCCCAGCGCCTCGTGCTTCCCATATTGTCATAATACTTTTCTTTTTGGAGAAAGTAAGGTTCTTGACATCAAGCAGCGTATCTAGCTTTGTAAAAACTGTATTCTCAATTCTGAGCATACAGCCTGGCATATTATTGGAGTGCAATTAATATTTGTCAAATGAGTGAAATGTAGCAGTTTAGGTGTGTATGTATTAAAAAAACCTAATTAAGGCTGGTAACAAACTAACAAGAGAAACTGGGCAGGCTTAATAATGATGTTTGACCTGATGTTATAGGAGACTTGGATGAAATACATTTGCTAAGGAAAAGGCAATATTTAAAATACGCAGAAGTACAAGGATTATGATGTTACTCACATAAATACAGTAATAATGGTAAAATCATTATATGGTATGATATGATATTAATTAAGTGTAAAGACAAGTTTTGGGCATCTTGTTAGATATAGTAGTGAGATATTTAGTGGAAATGCCCTAGAAGCATGAAGATAGGAGTGAAAATACAAATTTAGATTTATGAGTTTTATTTTTCAATATACTAAAGAATGTGTGAAGTTTAAGGACAAAGTGATGTCTTAAAAGAGAATGGGAATATAGCAATACAGGGCTCAGCATTGAGAAAGTCAATGCCTGGGAGGCAAAGGGAAGAAAGCGAAGGAGACTGAAATGCTGATGTGAAAGGAATGGGGCAGATGCAGAAAGCACTGAATGATTCTACTTGGCTCCTGTGGAAAAGAGGTCAGTTATATAAAAGACACCAGGTAGAAGGATTTGGATTAAAATTTCAAATATGATGATTCTAATCATTTTTGCCCTGGGCATGAAATATTTACTCTCAATATGTGTGACCTCACAGTCTGTCAGCACTTTTGTTTTTTTCAAGGCCTAGAAGGAGCTAAAACAGATGAAAGAAAAAAAAAAAGTACCATTTTGTGAACTAGGCAAAATGATTTTGTTGTGACTGAATTTGGCATGGAATTTGCATTACTTTTGTCTCATTCAATTGCATATCTTTAATCTTCAAATCAATGTGATTTTCAGCCCCCCTGCAGCTCTGATTGCCTTTTTCTCTTTTGTACTTCTAAGCTCTTTGACTGTGGGGATTTTGTTTTAGATAAGCCCCAATTCCTTTAAAATACACAGTGAATCAACAAAGTATTATAAATAATGACATTGTAATTTCTTTGAGCTTCATTGGAGGAAATGTTTACTTGTGGAATTTTATTTTTTAAAACAATTCACCTTCCTGCAAACACTTACAATGGACTACCATTCAATCCCAAGTTATAACTTTCAGTAAATTTCTACTTTTTATAGAAATATTATAAGAATAATAAAAAATAGAATGCATTAAATTTCAAATAGAGCTTTCTTGTTATTAATTTTATTAACACGTCAAAGATAGAAGCATACAAAACTATGCCGGATATTTTGCATAAAAAAACAAATAATAAATATCTATGTGTTATAATTTATAGATTGCTTTATAGCCATTTACCATACATTTAAAAAGCATCATATGTTGATTCTCCAGGAAACACTAATGCAGTTTTGTGTGAGGAGATTTTTTTTAGAGTACCCTCAAAAACAATAGCGGTGAGAAAAAGAAGGAAGCTAGTGTAGACAGAGGGAGAAGTTGAGTTGTTTAGATCCTCAAGGAACTGTAGAGCTGGAACAGCAACTCAGTATTGTCCCAAATTGAGCTGAAAGGCAGCAGGTCCAGGTACACCATATTGACTAGTCACTGGATGTAATTGGTCTCATGGAAGAATGGAATTTTGAGTAAGGAAGCTTCCTTTGACTGAGAGCAATTCACAAACAGGGATTCATCTATAAGCAGGTAACATTTCCTGAAGTACAAAAAAGTCCCTCAATCTTAAAGGGGAGATCTAGATGATACATCACAGAATCTCCTACAGAGGAAGGTTGATAACACTGTATTACATGGGGATACTCCTTGTTATTTTCAAATTCTGGCTGTCAAGACTATTTTAAAGAAAATTTTCTCTTCATTTTCCTTCTGTGGTAAATTAAAAGACTGGCAATTTTCAATACATCTTCCATCAGGAAGTGAGGCTCTTTTCCCGATCCTTTGAATGTAGACTAGGCTGTAAGTACATTGACAAATCAAACACAGTGGGTGTGACAACATGCCGATTCCAGGCCCAGCCTTTAATAAGATGGGCAGTTTCTATCTTGTTTTTCAAAGGCCTGAGCTGCCATGTGAGAAGTCTAACTTACTGAGGAAACCACATGGAGTGGCCCTGATACCTCAAGGACAAGATGAAGATGACAAGCCAGTTGAGGCCAATATTCCAACTGCTTCCACCAAAAATCTAGACATTTGAGCTTGGGATCCAACTTGGAAATGAATCTCCTTGCCCCTCCCAGCTAGAGGTAAATTGCCCAGCAGAGCCCTTCCTGAACTCCTAACTAACAATATTGTAAGGAAAAGAAAATTATTGAGTTTTTCAATCACTGTTTTGGGGTAGTTGGTAGTCAACAGATAATGAAACACTTCCTCTTTCTTCAATCATTGTAGCCAATTGTTAGTATTGCCTTTATGACCACCAGCTATTGAGAGACTGTGGTAGGCCAAGCTTGATAACTTAATGCAAGCCTTTTCAAACTATATGGGCTTGGTGAGTATATATTTACTGATGCATTGTCAACTTTAAGGCATTTGGCACAAATTAATGCATTCATGCTATTTTGGCAATCTTACTCATTGAAAAATATTTACAATTTACTAATTTCATAAATCATTTTTAACTTTAAAGAATCGATTTATGTTATGGCTTTAATTGTACAATGCTAAAATTACTTAAAATTGCTTGCTGAATCAATTTCTACCTACTTTCTACTAGTTCTAAGCAAATGAAGTATGTTTGAGTATATGTGTTTATATGCCTACATACATATTTGGAAATTTTGCATAGTCAGTTGAGGAATGAGAAAAAACAAACAAACAAAAAACCCCTCTAATTTTATTACCCTTGTGTAGACAAGGCAACTTGGTGACTTTCTTTCTACTTCTGAATGTTGACACCACATTCTCTAAACATAGTGTTAGGCACAAATGTGTTTTATCCACCATGTTCTCATGAATTTTCTTTCCCATATTAATTCAGAACCCAGTAAATAATTTCTGATCAAGAATTATAAAGGTATGCCAAGAAGAATACATTATAATTATGCCTCTCTACCCTACTCCTGGCCTTTCTTCACATCTACCCAATAAAAGACATTGCTAAGGTGTGCACTTAGTTTTGACAACAATTAAATTCAACAAATTTTAACAAGAAGGTTTCTTTAGGTGGCTATCTAATAATGAAGTAATCAAAAGTTATTCAAAATTTTATTATACAAATTAACCCTCTGTAGAAATTATTTTAATGTAAAATAAATAATAAGTGTAATTAAAATGCTTGGATAATGATTGATACTGAACTGTTGGCTCAGAATCAGTGACATATTGAAAATCAAGGGCTAAAATGAGGTAGGAGGTACATCTAACTCTTCCTAATTGCAGTGTAAGCAAGTATACCAGTTGTTTCAACCAATTAGTATTTACAGAATTCTTATGTACATAATGAGCTAGTATAGGATTAAAGTTGTGTATAATGTCAATACTTGATATAATTTACAACCTGTTATAGCATGTTTTATGCAATGAATATGTTTGCAAATTAATGAGAAAAATATGTTACTGATAGTTGATTTACAAAATGTTAAGAAAGATGGAAAGATTTGAATTACAAATGGGATAAAATTTTAGGTAGCAGGAAATTTACGAGGTTGGCAGTAGATGCAATGCATGCAAGGAAAAAGGGCTCTGATCAGCTTTGATCTAAAAGGAGTAAAAGTTAAATAGTGGGCCGGGCGTGGTGGCTCATCCCTGTAATCCTAGCACTTTGGGAGACCGAGTCAGGCGGATCACCTGAGGTCAGGACTTCAACACCAGTCTGGCCAACATGGCGAAATCCCCGTCGCTACTAAAAGTACAAAAATTAGCTGGGCGTGGTGGTGGGTGCCTGTAATCCCAGCTACTCGGGAGGCTGAGGCAGGAGAATTGCTTGAACCTGGGAGGAGGAGGCTGCAGGGGGCCGAGATCGCGCCATTGCACTCCAGCCCGGGCAACAAGAGCAAAACTCCGTCGTAAAAAAAAAAAAAAAAAAAAAAAAAAAAAAAAAAAAAAACGTTAAATAGTAAGTGAGAGAGGCACAAATAATCACACACACACACACACACGCAGAGTAGGGATAATGGAAATTATAGTTGAGGATAATTTATTTGTCAAACGATATACTCAGAAAGAATGAAGAACCACTATAGGTTCATGAACAAGACACCCAGTGCACTAAAGAGTAATCAATATTAAATTCAGAAATAGAGAAAACCTAGATGTAAATCTCCACTTGCAGATCAATGTTAAAGCCTCTGAGCTTTTCGTAAGATTTTCATAAGACTTTAAAGATAAATAAAGTAAGTTTGTGAGATCAATCTAATGTATTTGAAAATACTTTATAAATAAAAGAAAATTAAAATATAATTAATTGTTAGTAATGTAATATAAGAACATTTTACAAAGAATTATGAGACCATACTGTTAGGTCTTCTGTGGATATGGAAAAGCTTAGATACAAGAAAATTAATGAAGAGACTGTAATTTCAGTCTAAGAGCCTAGGATTTGGACTAGGCAATGGCAGTAAAAATGGAAATTAATTATGAAAGAATCAAGAGATCTTGTTGAGCAATTTGGAAACAAGAGTAGAAGTGAAAACATCCATGTTTTTAAGATTTTACCTTAGGTAAGTAGAACTAGTTGGGGAATGTGGAAGTTAAGAAAGAAAAAAGCTGATTTGAGATTGGGAGTCAAACAGAATAAAAAAATACATTTTCTGTTATGGAAGAAAATTGGGCTTCAAGTCATCATATGCTGAAATTTACAGAAACTTAACTTTGAACCATACAAAGAATTCAATGATTTTTGATGAATTTTATTAATGAAAATGATTAATTTGGAATAAAATGCCTATTCTATCATGATTATATCCTTAGCTTCATTCCTATCAAAATCCCAAGAGTGATTAGATTAGCTATGAAGGCCCAGTAAGGGTGGTAGGGGGAGAAATACAGAGAGAAAGAAATTGTATTCAGTTTCTTGATTTATTTTCTGATTTTTATTCATTCTGTCCCAATTCATTTTATGTGCTAGATACATGGCCTCGCTTTGCACAGTCATGAGTTCAAGATTCACATTGAAGTTAATTTATTTTCAAGTTTTCAATTTACATAATGTTGCCATAAACCTTAATGTGCAAGAAGAGTGATATTTCAAGTAAGATACAAAAAGTCATTATCTCAATTTCAATTTATAGTAGTATAATGTCCTAATTATTTTTTGTTTTTTCAGACGGAGTCTCACTCTGTCGCCCAGACTGGAGTGCAGCGGTGTGATCTCGGCTCACTGCAAGCTCTGCCTCTCGAGTTCATGCCATTCTCCTGCTTCAGCCTCCCAAGTAGCTGACACTACAGGCGCCCGCCACCACACCTGGCTAATTGTTTTGTATTTTTAGTACAGACGGGGTTTCATCGTATTAGCAGGATGGTCTCGATATCCTGACCTGGTGATCCACCCGCCTCAGCCTCCCAAAGTGCTGGGATCGCAGGCGTGAGCCACCGTGCCCAGCTATGTCCTAATTCTTATAGTCACTGCAGACCTATTTGTCACTGCTCGAGATTGATATGAATTGGAGCTATGTCAGTGTCTTTGGGTTGAAAGCCAACAATAATGTGTCACAGCGACAGGGTAAAGGAAAACTCACTTTTTAGAAGTATATATATAATCCTTTTATTAGAGATGAAATATTTGGTAGCAGAAATTGATGTGTAATAATCACCATTGTATTGTATTAAAAAATACATCGGCTGGGTGTGGTGGCTCAATCCCAACACTTTGGGAGGCCGAGGCGGGAGGATCACCTGAGGTCAAGAGTTTGAGAACAGCCTGGCCAACATGGTGAAAACCCTATCTCTACTAAAACTACCAAAATTAGCCAGGTAGGCACCTGTAATTCCAGCTACTCTGGAGGCTGAGGCAGGAGAATCACTTGAACCTGGGAGGCAGAGGCTGCAGTGAGCCAAGATTGCACCACTGCACTCCAGCCTGGGTGACAGAGTCAGACTCTGTCTCAAAGAAAAAAAAGGATATATCACTAATACTACCAACTGTTTAAATGCATATCAAGTTTTTTGAAAGATTATTTGAATAGTTACATTAGAAAATATTACTTTTTAACATTTTATTATAGAAAATTCTGATCATATATAAAAGTATTAATAGGATAAATAGGTTAATAAACTTATATCCATCACAAAGATTCAAAAATCATCCATTTCAGCCATTCTTTCTAATTTATATTCCTATGTACTCCTGCCCCAGATTATTTTGAAGCAAATCCAAGACTTCATGTAATTTCATGCATACATATTTCAGTCTGCGTCTCTTCAATAGCTTCTTCTTAAAATGATAGTTAACATCATCATTATATGTGAAATAAGTATATTGTCTAAAACTAAGTTCCCTAACTCATGGACCACAACTGTTCAGTGGCCTATTAGGAACCGGGCTGCACAGCAGAAGGTAAGGGGCAAGTGAGCAAGCATTACCGCCTAAGCTCCGCCTCCTGTCAGATCAGTAACAGCATTAGATTCTCCTAGGAGTGCCAGCTCTATTGTGAACTGCGCATGTGAGGGATCTATACTGCACACTTCTTATGAGAATCTAATGATAAATATAATGCACTTGAAGCATCCAGAAACCACCTCCGCCCCCAGCTCCCCATCCCCAACCCCTAACCCTGGTCTGTGGAAAAATTGTCTTCCACAAAACTGGTCTGTGGTGCCAAGAAGTTAGGAATTGCTAATCTACTATTTAGGTAGTGTTCGTATTTTCTGATTATTACATAAATGTTAGAGTTTTTTAAAGTTTAGTTGGATCATAATTCAAGTAGTTTAAATGTATCTTAAGTCTTTTAAATCTGCAAGTCTTCCCCACCTCTTTCTCATGTTATTTGTTGATGATGGATCATTTTCTCATAAGAATGACACTTTTGCCTTAGGATAAAATGAAAATGACTTCTTAGGTCTGTAATTCATCCATCTATGTATTATACAAACACACACATATTGTAATGTGTGTCAGTTACTATGTTAGTATCTGCACAGAAAAAATAATTACACAAAACTAAGAGCAATAGTACATTTAAGTGACATGATGAGCTTTGTATTTGTGAAAGCAAACAAGTTATTGCAGTACAAATATTCCTAGGTTTTCCTTTAATTTAGTCAACCGAGAATCTATCTTTGACATGGTATTTTTCTTATTTCTCAAATGCTGAGAATGGTTACTCTTGACAATATTTCTGAAGAAAATCTTTCTAAGGTAGAATCTGGAAAAAGTTATATACTGTAAAAAAAAAGTTCAAGTCTAAGGATAGAAAAAATGTAATCTATGTGATGGATTATAGGGTCTCGAGTAAGTTAGAAAATTATTGAATACAGTAGGGCAGTTTATATAAGCCAGTATATATTGATTAATTGGAGAATATCAAGTAACTGCTTTATGTGATGAATTTTAAGGACATATTTAATGGAAGTGAAGAAATGAAAAAAATATGTTTTTATAGTCTGAAAATATATGTTTATAGAAGGGAATGCTTTTCTTGTATAAGAGGAAGAGCAATTTTCTAAGAGAAAATAAAGATTCAAGTGGAATCTTTACCTGAAGCTAAAAGATTGGTTCCAGCTCCTTAGGTTTTGAAATTTCAAGAAATGCATATTGATTGGAACTGAGCTTGCCAGATAAATTATTTGTTTAGCTTCAATTCAGAATCTAAGCTATAGAGTCCTAACTCAGATGCTGCTCATCAGAATAACTCTGGTATAATTATTTTCCAGATTCCATGAATTATGAAACTTACACATATATAAAGTCTGGAATACAAATAATTTAGATTAAAACACATTGGATACTTAGCAAAATCACTAAGAAATGGATTATGATGCTGTTTATTTCTTTGATTATATAATTTACAATTTTCTATATTGTAAATGCTACCAGGATTCTAGATCGTTGATCTTACATATTCTTCAGATAATATCTACTCTTACAATTACCACTTATCTCTAAAAGTAGTTTGATCTATGCCTTTAACTTTTAGAATTTATCTTTTGCCTTGTTTGCTATTGTAGAGTTTTCAGTTTTCTCTTTAAATACAGTGTGACAAAAAGGGAGTACATAATTTGTGACCATTTAAGATGTTAAGATTTTCTAGAAAAGGATATAGATTATTGTGACCAGCAGGACCCTCACAATAATGTCTAAAGATATAAACACTGAGTAGATCCCTTAGTACTCTTCTCTAAATTACAAAATTCATTACCTAGGCTTTAATACTTAAAAGCTGGGATTTACTGACCTTCATCTACTTGATTTCAAAACACACATTGATTTTAGTATATTGCTGTTCTGTTATCTTAACCAACTCTGGAGTCAGAGTGGGGATATACTTGGAGTTCTGGACCAAAAAAAAAAAAAAAAAAATCAACAAATCTAAGTTTAAATTCAGCATGTCACTTCTAGGTGAAAACATATTTATCTCATGTTTATCTTATCTGAGTCTTTGTTCCTTGCTTGTAAAATGACAATATAAATACATTTTTATATGATTGCTGTTAAAAATAAATGCTATAACATATGTAACATAAAGTAGTATTGTGCTTAGCATTTATTAAATGTTTGATGTTAAATATATATGCAGAAGTGAAAAAAGGGCTAAGTTAGAAGGAAGGGTGAGCAATGTAGAATTAGAGAAATGTTTGCCAAAAGGTTGTTAACTTAGAAAATATTTATAAAATGTTTATACAAAGAACCCTGTTCTCATGAAATTAAGCTCTAGTAAAAACAGAAAATGATCATGCAATCATGCAAGCAAATATATAATTGTAAACTCAAGGAAAGTATTATACAGTGAGGCAAAGGTTTCTAATACAAAATAACAAAGGAAATTGAAATTGCACTATGTGTGGTGAATCAGAACTCTTCCGTAAGGAGGCGACTCTTGAATGACACCTAAAGATGAGTAAGTTCAGTAGACAAAGAATTCTTTGTGTGTCTGACAATGTGTGTGTGTGTGTGTGTGTGTGTGTGTGTGTGTGTGTGTGATAGTGGTTTCCCTAAACAAACTTGTTTTGACTGGAAAAGAATGGAGAACACTAACAAGGGCAGGACTCTGATGCAAGTAAGTGTAAATACAAGAAATATGAACAGAGAAAAGCAAAATGACATTCATAATGAGAAAATACAAGCTAATCGTATATAAAGTGAAACCATTTTAAATGTGCATGCAATGAATTTCTTGCAAATTGATGGAAACAAAAATCTAAATACTTGGCAAAACTTACAACTCTAATTTTACATGACTTGAGGTTGCATATCTATACCTTTCATGACATGGGCCTAGGTATCATTTTCTTCTAAAATTTATCTCCATTTCAAAACACTTTGTTCAATTCCTCCTACTCATTGTCTTCAAATAAACATATTGTCATTGCATGTTATTCAGGAAAATTACTTATTATTTTAAAACTTGATTGTTAAATGGATTAGGTCATGCAGGTTCTGTACAAAAAGATTGTACAATATGTATAAGATGTTTATTCAAACTCCTGAGTTTTATTAAATTCAATTAAATAAAGAAATGAGCCATTTCCTTCATCACCAAATTGCACTTATCACTATGATAACATGTGGCAGCTGTTTAACAGCTCTGCAGACTAAAACCTACAGGGAGAAGTTTGGCAGGTGGAATATAATTACCCAAACTGGTCCTTATCAAGGTCTATAGGGCAAACAGCCCCTACCCCACTTATATATTGCTTTCACATACTGATGATCACAAAAAGATCAGTGGTCTATTTTTTATATCATTCAAAATATATGTAGCTTAGCATATTGAAAGAAAACTATAATTTTCTACTTAAAAAATAACTATAATAATAGTATTTCACCATTAAAAGACATTCATATGACAAAGAACAGATGTATTTTATGCTTTTAATAAAATACTGAACCTTGTTACACATATATAGTGCATGATATAATTACATGTATACTCTACATAAATAGTTTATAATGAATTAAAATTTCCCTTCCTTTTCCAGGTTCTAATATAAAATATTCATTGAAGGCATTGCCTCAAGAGGTATATTTATTTACCTGAAATAAATATAAAATATGTTTAAAATTATATGGTGCATATATTTACTTTATAGTGGAAATTTATTTAGGTTTTTATTAATGGTTTGATAGACTGTTCATTCTGTATAATCAATTTTTTCTTCATCTATACTAATTACTAATATAATTCTAATTCAGAGAATAAATCTCTGATGTCTGGATTTTGAAAGAAAATAGGCCCTGGCTTTGGTCCAGCTTCTGCCACAATAAGGTTAGGGCAGATTTTTTAGATTTCATTTCCATTTTACCATGCCACTTCCTATAAAAACTTTCAGACTCTCTCATTTTGTATTCTAAAGCCAATATTTTGCTTAATTCCAGTGTCAGAGTATTACTGCTATTGGTTTATTTTTGATTTATGGTAAATACACAAATAACTATTTGTGTTTAACAAAATTTTAAATTATTCTTAGAAATTATTACAATTAAGGATTTCATACAGGTACTGGGTTCCAGATGGAGTTTAAGTCAAGTTGCTGTTCTTTTTTTTTTTTCTCCTGTGTAATATCTAATTGGTCTAACCATATTTCACTTAGGTTTCTTTGGACATTGTTTTACACAGTTTTCTGTCCTTAATTTTATGTTAATTAAAAATTATGTTTAATCTGATATGTTATCTCTTTCTCAATGTGAATTTAATTTTGTTTTCTCTGCTCACATTTTTATCTTTAGACTTACATCATATCTCTGTCTTTCTCAGTTTCTTAATTCTTCTCAATTTAGTATTATCTGAAATTTGAGACAGGCTTTTTATTCTTCCAGTTTAGTACAGAGGTTATAATTCAGTTCAAATTTGATATTACTTCATCAGCAACTTCCCAAAAGTTTCCTAAGATGACTTCATTTATAGAGATTATTATTTGCTGTTTTTATTCTGATTCCACATTGATTACATATAGCTAGTCATATCACTTAATCTTCTACATAACTATGTATAAATAGAGGCTATTTTAATATTTGAATGATGATGGTACTGTGCATAGTAATTGCATTACAGTGCAAAAACTAAGGGAATAGGTGAAATGGTGTTTTCCTATCAAAATCTATTTTGAATTTGCTCCTGATGGCATTTTCCTACCTCATATTTTCATATCTATTAATATCAACATCACACAGAATTTTTTCTATTAAAAAAGAAATTGATTGCATATTTATATTTTCTCAACGTTATGCTGTTTTTAAAAAATTTTGACCAGTTTGTTTTTTGTTTGAAATAATTTTAAGTGGCCCAGAATGTTTATCTCTTCCCTTAATAGCCTAAGGTGTCTGTCATCTGGACCTGCTGATTTGCATATGTTGAATTTCCCAAGTATTATCTTTGCCTTTTTGTCAATAGCTGTTTTGTAAAGTCATGATTACTTTCATGTTTTCTTAGTTATTGTCAGAAAATCACACAGTCATAAATAAGACCATCACGCCTTCCAATCCTAAAATAATCACAGTGAGTTTCATAAATAATCTAGCTGATTTATGAATAATTGTAAACAACAATATTTGTTTCTTAAGTGAGGACCTTGAACAATGGTAAAGGAAATAGATCTTGACACCATGTATGTCTTAGAACATGTTAAAAAATACTGGCCAGATCACTTTGAAATGGATATTTTTATTCAGTGCTATATGAAATTATGTCAGATACAAACAAATATCTCTTTGTATGGATTTTTTTTTTTTTTTGAGACGGAGTCTCACTCTGTTGCCCAGGCTGTAGTGCAGTGGTGTGATCTCTGCTCACTCTAACCTCCATCTCCTGAATTAAAGTGATTCTCCTGCCTCAGCCTCCCAAGTAGCTGGCATTACAGGTGCGCGCCACCTCTCCCGGCTAATTTTTTCCGCCTCAGCCTCCCAAAATGCTGGGATTTACAGTCATGAGCCACCACTCCTGACCTATTATGGCATTTTTAAAAAATAGTTGAATTAGGATTATTAAAAATAATTCTAAACTGTTTCTTATCTGGAAGGAATTATATTGCTGAACAAAGGTTTAGGGAAGCTTACTGCTTATGAATCATCCATGAGTCAGTATTGATTATTAACTCTTTAGTGTATGATAGATTTTCTACTAGGCAATAAAGATTCAATGAAAAACACATACATTTTAACAATTATTCTCTTGGATAAGACAGATAATTAATAAGTAAATAAAATGATAATATATAGTTTATCTGTCTATCTATCATCATTTATGCATGTGTCATTATTACACAGATGCTGCATTTGAAGGATAATGTTTAAAAGAGTGACTGCTGCACATGATTTTACTCTTTTGGGTAGGATATCAACAATGACCTCTCTAAAAAGATGATATTTGTATTATTTTAAAAGAAAGAAGGAGGTTTTGAGGTGGTGGGAGCATATTGGGTATCCTTAAAATAAGAAACAGCTTGATGTATTCTAGGAACAAAGGGACTCTCAGATGTGGATGGACCTTAGAGTGATTAAAACAACCAAAATTTGTAGAAAGAGGCAGAGATGGATCCATCACTTGAATTACATTTTAAAGACAGTTCTGACTGCTCTTAGAAGAAAATACTAAGCGGCAATAACTGCAGGAAGAAAAAAAAAAAGTTTTAAAAAGGTTAGCATAATCCAGATGAAAATTTAACCAGTCTTGGGCTAGGGTAAAAAACATTTGGACCTTAGTAAAACTGACAATTTTGTCTGATGAACTTGATGTGGCAGAATAAGGTAAAGCAATGACTGAGAAGAAGGCCAGCTTTAAGCAAAAATTGAGCAAATGAGAAAACAGTGCCATAGTTTTGCCTTTTCTTGGCTTTATTTTAATAGTGAAAAAAATTAAGACAGAGATCATTTTATGACATGAATCAAGAATTCCAGAATTCTGCTTTGGCTATGGTAAATTTGAGATGTCTGAAACACAGCCCAGTTTCACTGGAGCTCTGGAAAGCAGTCTGAAATATAGATGTAAATTTGTGAGTCTTTTAGCATATAGATTCTGTTTTCCATCATGATATTGAACAACCCATTTAAATTAGACATTTTAACAAAAGATAAATGGATATAGATGGAATCCAAAGATTAATATGAATGGAAATGTTTGCATTTTATATTTTACCAAGCTTAATTAACTAGCATTTTCTTTAATTATTACCAAAAGCAAATAATAATAATAATAATCACCAACAGGAATTACAGCTATCTTTTTAGTGTTTGCTGATATATCAAAACGTGGTTTATACTAAATTGATTTCAAATTTATTGCAGTAGTAGGCATACCATGAGATTTTCCTATTTAATATATAAAGAAGCACATATATCACTTGAATACAAACCTTTTAAAATATATTTTGATGCTTGATTTTATTTACACTATTACATATCTTACACATAAAAACAATATTCTAAGAATGAGTCCTGATGTTTTACCAGGCTACCAAAGAGATTCATGTCATACACACACAAAAAAAATCTTAAATTACCTTGAAAGGGGAGATTGTAGAGCCTGGTAGGCTTGTCAAAAAAGAGAAAGTAGATCAAAGACAAGGAGTCAGCAAATGAGATGAGGAATGAGTGATGAATGAGGCAGAAGAGAAATCAGAAGTGTCTGGCATTATTAAAGGGAAGATTAATTACATAAATAAGAATATTCTTTATTTCCATTATGAATGCATCATCTAGTAACTTATTTATTAAGTTAGGCCATTGTAGGCCAAATGTAGTACTAAACATCTGGGATTAAAAGACGTGAAGTGCATGTTGATTGCTTCCAAGTTGCTCATAATCTGCCTGATTTGGACTCAACTATACCCTCATTTATGTTGGCTTAAAAATGCATCCTTAATGTTATTGTGTAGTATAAGACAATAAATAGGTTGACTGTTTGTTTCTTTGTTTGTTTGTTTTTTGATACAGAGTCTCGCTCTTTCCCAGGCTGCAGTGCAGTGGCACAATCTTGGCTCACTGCAACCTCTGCCTCCTGGATTCAAGCGATTGCTCCTGCCTCAGCCTCCCGAGTAGCTGGGACTACAGGTGTGTGCCAGCACACCTAGCTAATTTTTGTATTTTTTTTTTTAGTAGAGATAGGTTTCACCATGTTGGTCAGGATGGTCTCCATCTCTTGACCTTGTGATTCACCCGCCTCAGCCTCCCAAAATGCTGAGATTACAGGCATAAGCCATCACGCTTGGCCGGTTGACTCGTTCCAGGAGACATAAGTAGATGCCCCAGTAGAGTCACATTTATTTAAAAAGTTGCATGGAGCTATGAACAATCTAGGAATGCTGGCTAAGATAGATAAGTTAGCATACATGGGGTTGGAAACAATGAAAACAAACCTACTTACTGAATTGTGTGAATCTGGTCCCAGAACAAAATCTCTAATAAATGCCTTCAAGCAATTATGTCACTATTTATTTTTTAGGGAACACAAATTTTATTAAATAAATGATCATCCTAAAATAATGAAAACAGTTATTAATTGAAGGGTTTAAAATAAACATAACTGTCAGGCCAATGGTCCTTAAAAATAATCTCCCAGGCTGGGTGAGGTGGTTCCCACCTGTAATCCCAGCACTTTGGGAGATCAAAGTGGGCAGATCACTTGAGGTCAGGAGTTCAAGACCAGTCTGACCAACATGGTGAAACCCTGTCTCTACTAAAAAATACAAAATTAGCTGGGTGCGGTGGTGCATCCCTGTAACCCCAGCTACTTGGGAGACCGAGGCAAGAGAATCGCTTGAACCCAGAGGCAGAGGTTGCAGTGAGCTGAGATCGCGCCATTGCACTCCAGTCTGAGCAACAAGAGTTAAACTCTTGTCTCAATAATAACAATAATAATAATTTCCAAATAGGTTGTTGGCTGGTAAGAAAAAAAAAATTCTAGGTTTTATAGGCAAACCTGGGTTTAAATCTTGGCTTTGTCAACTAGTAGATGAATTCTAATAGAAAGTGAGTTCACATTGGTATGAGTTAATTGAAGAGACGTTAGGAACAAGTTTTTTCTTTTTTTTTTTCCAAAAAAGGTAGGGACCATATCAAGAAAAAAAAAGTGGGGGAGGGGTTGGACGCGGTGGCTCACGCCTGGAATCCCAGTACGGTGGAAAGCGGAGGCGGGCGGATCAGGAGGTCAGGAGATCAAGACCATCCTGGCTAACACGGTGAAACCTTGTCTCTACTAAAAATATAAAAACAAAATTAGCTGGGCGTGGTGGCGGGGGCTTGTAGTCCCAGCTACGCGGGAGGCTGAGGTGGAAGAAGGGCATGAACCCGGGAAACAGAGCTTGCAGTGAGCTGAGATCTCGCCACTGCACTCCAGCCTGGGTGACAGGCTGGGTAACAGAGCGAGACTCCGTCAAAAAAAAAAAAAAAAAGAAAGAAAGAAAAAGGAAAAGAAAAAAAATAATAATAACAAACATTGTGTAGGTCTCTAAAGGTTAGAAATACTGGAGAACTTTTGTCACTGCTAGGCCTGATAAAGTGGGAGCGGGAGTATAACGTAATCCAGATAGGAGGATATAGCTGTAGAAGGAGCTGAAAGGTAGGAAATGCGGCTGTAGGTATCAGAAAGCACACTTAGAAGAAAGCAGCCAAGCAGAGAGAGCACTGGAGGACCATTTACTCCGTCCTCTCTTTCTTACTGTTTACTGATCTTCCTCTGTTATCTTCCTTTGGCTGAACCCAAACAGAAATCAAAGTGCGAGAGATCCCTTTGAAGTAGTCCATAGAGATTAGCCATCTGGAGAGCAAAGTATCTTGAATGAAAGGTTGATAATGGACAAGAGGGATTAATGGTGATTACTGAGAATACAAACCAAAGAAGGCGACGTCTCGGAGACATTTTTTTCTTGTCTAAAAAAGGCAAATAAAACCTCTCATAGTTTATAGAGTGTGAAACAGAATAAACCCAGTTGCCACATCATAGGTTATTAGCACTGCCTCCCTCACCTTTACCTTCTCTGTGCGGCACATAGCAGCACAGAAAGAAGATTCCATAGTAAGAAGCTCTACAAATATTATCCATTAGATGAATTCTATCTTACTCTAGTTATCTAATGTTTCATTTTTTCTTGTTACTATATCAATTTTATTTCACCAGTCATTTCTCATTCCAAGAATGTCTGTAAGTTGTTGGTGGACACTGAAAACTACCACAAACCATGTCACTTTTACCTGTGTTATTACCTCTTATATTTATTTCTCAGCAGTCAGAGACATCCTTCCCTACTTTTTCCTTTCATCTCTTTTATCTCTTCCTCCACACTCCTCCTTTCCCTTTTATTCCTGTACCCACACCTTTTCTCTCTCTCCTCATCTCTGTTTTATTTTTGTTTTTCCAGGTGTGAGAATAATGCTAACCATTAAGGAGTGATTGAAAAAGTTTGAATATTATCAGGCTGTGAAGAAAAAAAATGATTTTTTTCTGTAAGTTTGCCAAACGATAGCCATGGGAGTAATAGACTCCAAGCCTTCATTTTTTTTTTTTTTTTTTTTTTT
>NW_016805195.1:769840-794850 GCF_001698545.2 Rhinopithecus bieti | reverse complement strand
TTTTCACTGTAAAGCCATTTTTTCATTGAGCTAATGGAAACTTTAGAGTGATGGCTTGTCAGGTGAGCATATTCCTGCTGTGTGTCAAGTCATTTTTCTTCTCTAAAAATGCTATGGATTAGTTATGCGGTTTCATTTGTAAAATCAGTGAGAAGAGGAATGATGATAATTTTGATTCATATGAAGAAAAAAAGATATAAATATTTTATATGGCAGACTGTGAAGCCCTCCCAAAAAGACAAATATTGTGACTATGAATCAGTCAGATTAAAGTTGAGAATAAATTAATTTCAGCCATGTAAAATAAACTACTATATATATAGTAGTTTATATATAGTAATATATATGTATATATATGGATCTTTTAACATGGCTTCTAAGTTTCTGTGTACCTAATATTTTTATAGACCTGTGTTGTCTTTTAAATTCTACCTCACTGTGTAAGCTTTTTGAGATTAATGCTGAGGTTAAAGCAAGTATAAAGAATGATTTCACTTTATGGGGCCTCAGTAATGGAAAAGTCCCCTTAAAATATCTGAGTATAACAATTTGAAATTTCTATTTTTGTGAGTTGAATCCAAGACATAAAGTAGGATTCCTTTATGTTATGTTTATAATCTAAGCTAGAGTTCAATGTACTATTGTAGATGTAGATAATTAGTATTAGTAAATCCACATATAACTATTAAATGTCTCACTGCTCTTTCTCCTTCCTTGACTTTCCATAAACACTGCCCCAAGTACATCTCTCTGTTTTCACATACACTGTCAATCCAGATTGGCTTCATAAATTTTACTAAATACACAAAGTCAGTTTCACAAATTAAAATAAATAAATAAATAAAATGACCAGTTAACTCTAAGGAACTTCCTCAAAATACACAACTGATTTTGAATCCATGTAATGTTATAACATGGACTGATGCTTATAGTTAACTTTTAACTTTTATATTAGATTAATTCATTATATGTATGCTATAATATAGACCTCCTGGTAGATATTTGTTAAACTTATTGAACAGAATACCCAACTGTATAACAAATGGATCAAATGGATCTCTTCTTTTCTCATTTTCTTCTTAGCTGATGAGCTGAACTTGAAGGCTAACAAAAACTTTTACTTGTATCGCCATTTTGTAAAAATAAAAAAGATGAACATAAATACTAGATTAATAAATTTGTATATAAATATTGAATTATTATTTAATAATTCATTATTATTGTTCAACAATCGTTGTTAAATAATTTAGTTGGATTATTCTACCCTTAATATATACATGAAAATGACTAGAGGGGCCAGGCGCAGTGGCTCACACCTGTAATCCCAGCACTTTGGGAGGCCGAGAAGGCGGATCACAAGGTCAGGAGATCGAGACCATCCTGGCTGACATGGTAAAACCCTGTCTCTACTAAAAATACAAAAAAATGAGCCATGCGTGGTGGCGGGCGCCTGTAGTCCCAGCTACTCGGGAGGCTGGGCAGGAGAATGGCTTGAACCCAGGAGGTGGAGCTTGCAGTGAGCCGAGATTGCACCACTGCACTCCAGCCTGGGCGACAGAGAGAGATTCCGTCTCAAAAGCAAACAAACAAACAAACAAACAAAAAAGACTAGAAATTCAACTGTACAATTTTGGAATATCTCTTAATTTCTCACAATATCTCTGATTTATGCGACTATGGGCATCTATCTTAGCCCCTTCTGGACCGTAAGTTCCAGCTTGGTCTAAATTAATTCTATCAATCTTCCAATACTACTAGATTTACTGCCATTATTCCGCATTGGGTAGATCCAGTGCCTTTCTTTAATTAACCTTTTTTATTAATAAAATTCAATGTATATGAAGTATTAAATATATACAATCGCTTTGAACTATAGAAATAAAGTAAACTTCAAATTCAGGATCAGATATACCTGTTCTAAATGATCACTGGACAGTCCCATCCACAGAGTTCACCAGCTTGCCATTCTATACCATATCGCTACTGTTTTTGGATTCTCTCATTTACCCTCTTACCTTACCCACCCATGGCACCTCTCAGTAGTCTATTCTGACTTATGCCAAGGAACTCAAGGTCCATCTAACCCCACTTTGAAAATCCAGTTTTCTGAAGACTTGAATCTGAAACACAGATCCAGATCCCCATTCCCATATCTGAAACCTACCAACATGTATATCTGATATCTACTTAGCAACCAAAAGGAGCAGCAGAAAACAAAAAATTTACTAATAGCATTTTTGCATTATATATAATAAAGCAGCCATAATAACTTAAAAAGACTCAGAATAATAACTTTAAAGATCAATGCCTATTATCTGTCTTGTAAATCCTGTTTTTTACAGAGTTTGCCTTTTCCACGATTGAAACCCTGTGAAATGAGTCATTTCCAGCTTATTCATGTAGCAAATGTTAAAGCCTACCACGACCCAGTTACTAAATCAGGAACCAATGAGTATAAGATAGACATAATACCATACATGTTCATTGAACCTAAAGTGGAAAAGTTATCAAATCAATAATGAGAAACTGGATGAGGTTTCTGAGAGAAAAGTACAGAGTGATGGTTGTGAATAGGGACTTCACATGGTCTAGAGGTCATGGGTATCAAGAGATGTACAGTGCAGGAATGTTTTGATTTGGTGGAAAAAGATGGGTAAACGTAACAGCTGATTTTTACAATTGTCAATGATTTGAGCAGCATATTCATAATTTTGTTATATGATTCAACAACTTTTATTATTATTTAACATTTTATTTAAATCAACTCATTTTAAAATTTTGCTTTATCCAAAACTGTATTATCCATTAAGTCATGGTAATCATGCAATAATTATATTATGCAATAGAATACTTACATAGCCATTAAAAGTAGTTCATCCATGCAGCTACTAAAAGTATTTTTATTGGCTAGGCGTGGTGGCTCACGCTGTAATCCCAGCACTTTGGGAAGCTGAGGCAGGCAAATCACAAGGTCAGGAGATGGAGACCATCCTAGCTAACACGGTGAAACCCTGTCTCTACTAAAAATACAAAAAAAATTAGCCGGGCGTAGTGGCAGGCGCTTGTAGTCCCAGCTACTGGGGAGGCTGAGGAAGGAGAATGGTGTGAACCCAGGAGGCGGAGCTTGCAGTGAGCTGAGATTGTGCCACTGCACTCCAGCCTAGGCGACAGAGTGAGACTCCGTCTCAAAAAAAAAAAAAATATATATTTGTATTATCACCAATTCAGGATAAGAGTGGAGTGTGTTATAGAAGATTATAAGAGCATGTGCTCAGGGTCTAGCTGGGCTAACCTCTTGCCCTTGAACCAAGTCAGGAACCAAACAAAGGATAAGTCAGTAAATGTGCACAATGAGCCATGTTGTTATTCCTCCATTTAAAATTGTCCCCCACTAAATTGATGCAATTGTATACTTCTGATAGGTCATGAGATAGGGCATTCTTCTTCAACACAGAAAATAATAGGGTCACTTGGATACCTGAATACAATAATTTGCCTTTCCTGGTGACCTAATGAAAGAGTTCAAAAAGCATCATATGTGAGGTTTGTATTAAGACTACCCATAGAACAATTCTTAAAAATGGATGCTTAAGACAATCTGAAAAGAGTCCAAATACTTAATAGCCACTAGGTAATAAAACTTGATCAACTGCTAGGGAATAAGGCCAACCAACATATCAGCAGTGGAGATGGAATGGAAAAAAACATTAATCTACAATATTGAAAGCATATTGAGAACATGCAGAGAAAGAAGAGAATATGGGTGAGTTCATCAGTGATTGGTGGAAAAGTAGAGTTATGCTGCTCCTTCCTATTTATAGTCAGTTTGAATTCTAGATTTTAGGTTGTAAAGTTGCCATGAAATAATGTAAGCAGGAGAAAAGAAGGCAATTGTTGCACATCTGGAGTAATCAAGCATGCCAACGCTGTGAGGTTTGCAAACCAAGATTATAATTTTCAAAGCAGCTTAATAAATTTCATGTGAGGCATAAGGTTTTGGCGAGTGGTTCAGGAACACTCAGTGGTCAGAAAAGGATTAGTAGGATGGAACATTTCTGCCTACTAAAATTTTTCTTTTTGCAACTTCTCAAAGTTACCAAAATAGGAATAGACAATATAACAAAAGGCATAATGAGTGGCCTTGGAAATGATGCCATTTACCTACGCCTGACTATCCTCCCATCATTGCATAGGGTTTCCTATTCCATCTCTCCTTTATTGAGACTAATTGCATATGTGTCATTGTCCACGAGATGCTGGACTTTCAACACCTAGGCCAGTACCAACTGTTTTCTGCCCCAATCAGGTTGCAAGTTACATCACAATATGGTGTTTTTGTATTCATATTTTTATCCCTAGTGCCAAGCACATTAGCCTAATTGTATTAAATGCAGATATATATAAAATAATGATCTTCAATGCATTAAATAATCAAATGCTAATTCTACCAATGTTAGAGATAAGTCTGCCATTACGTCTTGTGTACTTGTTTTTCTAAATTTAGAAGAAATAAACAATATCTTAAGTAAGTTAAAGACAAAACTTGTGCCTTATTTACTTGTTTTTGTCTAGGAAAAAAGAGGGGTTTAACCATAAATATGAATTGATAGCATTTAAGAAAAAATACTGACTTGGGAAAACTTTCCACATGAATCGTAATTTAATTTTTACAGTCATATATTATAGATGAGGTCTAATGTTATTTGTATGAAACTTGACTAGAGTGGCTTAGTGTTCTCAAGGTCACATAAAAGAAACCAAGATTTAGATGCAGGTGTGTCTCATTTCAGTCTATGGCCTGATACTTTCCTCACATATGTAGAGTGGCTCAGATATAGTAATCAACAATCACATGAAAACAAAGACATGCTCTTATTTAGATGGCTTCATATATTGAATAACATTAATTATACCTTGTCAGAACTGTCCTGTGTTTAGGTCTAAGCCCTCTTCTCAACTTATTTAATGACTTCAGCACTATAGATTCATATAGAGCTACCAGCTACAATAACTTTGTCAAATGTATTTAATTTGTCCCTTAATTTCTTTAATAAAAAAGAAGAGAAACACTCATAAGGGATATATTATTCTTGTAAGTGCTTCAGACTGTTAACGACAATATCCGTGCTTAGATAGCCTTTGGCATGTAGAAGATGTCATATACATATGTGTGTATGTGTGTGTGTGTGTGTGTTCATTTTCTAATTTCTGCTCTTTATGGTGCATTTCCTCTTTATATTTAAAGAAGTTTATTTTTCTTATTTTCATTATTCCATTCTCAATGATATACAGCAGTTAGGAAAACAAGATTCATTACAATTTATCAGTTGAAATTAGCATAGTTATTTTAGTGTGTGCTTATGGCAGGGGCTAATATTTGTGAGTGATTGAATCACAGCTAGTATGACTCTGGGGACTGCCTTCATCTCACTTAAATAGTGGGTCATAACTCCATGAATCTGGCAAAAGAGTGATACAAATTTGTAGAAAACATGTACAAAATAAATATCATTCTATATTTAAAGACAAGCATTCTGATATTTTACTACTATTATTATTCTACTTTAAAAGTTTCAATAGCAGCTTTTAAAATCACAGATGACAAAATTCTCAGAAAATATGAATAATATATATATTATATGTTTTATAAAATACCAAGAAGGAGCCTGGTAGCGTACTTGGTTGTGTTTCTGTAGAACTAACCATTTTCAGGTGAAAATATATAATAATTTATTTTCAGAAAATGATATAAAATAAGAATAGTTCAAGGAAGAAGGCAAATATTACATGAAATCTCACCACACAGATATAGTCACTATTAGCAGGTTATTGGTAATTCTCACATTTCTATGATACACACATAGACACTGAACAGTGTTTTATTGTTGGTGTTTCCTTTTGAAAATTAGAATTGATAGTTCCTATCTCTCCCTTCTTTTCTCCTCCACCCTTTTACCCCTCACAGCTATATTAGTGGATGAATATCTTTCCCAAATTTGCTACTTATGTGTGTGTCTGTGTGTGTGTATATGTGTGTGTATGTGTATGTGTATGTGTGTGTTTCCAACAAATTATAACTTAAAATATCAGACATTTATAAATATCTGTTTAACGCACAGTGTAATATGGAATATATGCTATGATCTTTCTGGTTCATCTTTTAGGATTAGTAGCTGTGAGGATTTAGAAAAGTTTAAAGTCCTCATGAAAGCTCTGTAACATAATGTTGCTTGATTTGATGGAAAGATACAGGACTCAAAATATACTCCTGACAAAAATTATATTCATGATCAATTATATTCATATGTAAAAATTAGAAAAAAATAAAGAGATCATGGCCTATGGAAAATAAAAATGTAAGAGCAGTAAGACTTAGTCAGGAAACTTCATGAATTTTGATGTATCTGAAGCTCAGGCTTGTACAGAAATGGAAAAGAGCATCTCATAGAACTAGAACAGGCCGGGTGCGGTGGCTCAAGCCTGTAATCCCAGCACTTTGGGAGGCCGAGACGGGCGGATCACGAGGTCAGGAGATCGAGACCATCCTGGCTAACATGGTGAAACCCCGTCTCTACTAAAAAATACAAAAAAAACTAGCCGGGCGAGGTAGCGGGCACCTGTAGTCCCAGCTACTCCGGAGGCTGAGGTAGGAGAATAGCGTGAACCCGGGAGGCGGAGCTTGCAGTGAGCTGAGATCCGGCCACTGCACTCCAGCCTGGGCGACAGAGCAAGACTCCATCTCAAAAAAAAAAAAAAAAAAAAAAAAAAAAAAACGAAAATATTGTTACATTTCCAGATGCGCTACTTCAACTGTTCTGTCTTCCCCTTGGAGGGAAGGCAGCACTCAAAATCATAATGGGTAGTACACAAATACACACACATACACACACACACACTCAACAATGAAAAAAAAAAACAAATATTAACAAAATGTTGGGTGGAAATTATATGTGTAATAGTAAATTGAATATTGGCAAACAGATGAAACATGCAAGTAATAAAGGGATCCTAGAAGTTGGTTCATCCATACCACAGGACTTCAAACAGCTTTAGTAATTTTGGAAACCAGAACCATTGAAAGTATAAAAAATAGGATTATATTTTTTATAATAAAAAATAGAGTGATAAAAAATAGGATTATTTGAAAATCCATAAAAGAAGCATCAGAAGGGGCCAGGCACAGTGGCTCATACTTGTAATTCCAGCACTTTGGGAGGCCGAGGTGGGCAGGTCACTTCAGGTCAGGTGTTTGAGACTAGCCTGGCCAACATGGCAAAACCTGTCTCTACTGAAAATACAAAAAAATAGCCAGGCATGGTGGTACACACCTGTAATTCCAGCTACTTGGGATGCTAAGGCACAAGCATTGCTTGAACCTGGGAGACAGAGGTTGCAATGAACAGAGATAATGCCATTGATGACAGCAGCAGCATGGCTGCTGCAAAGATGCCAGCTGCAGCATAGGAGGTGTGGCCAGGGCTGCAAGCTCCATGGAGCCAGAGGCAGCTGGGAATAGGCAGGAGCCTCATCCTCTTCTGAGTTGGTAGGGCAGGAGCCTCATGCTCCTGTGCACAGCTGAAGTCACCCATTCTTGACTGTGAACCTGGGCATCCCTGTGCTCTTGGGGTCCAGGAAGCCCCTTGGCCCTGCAGGCTTCAAAATGCATGCTCCCACTGCCTAGTCTCTACACACGCCTGGCACCTGCTCTGATTTTGGAGGAAAGTTGTGGGAGAGCCCAAGTGCTGTCACAACCCGGCCAGGTGTGTGTGCACTGAGGCCAGTGCTGACTTTCCAGCCCTCTGGTGGCATCAGCCCCATGCTTCCTCAGCTCTCTCTGGACTTTGGGCACTGACGAGCATGGGAGGGAGATTGAGGGAGGGCTGAGGGCAGCTTGGCACAGGCCTGCAAGCTTCCATTGGCACAAAGAGCCTGGGCACTGTGAATGGCAGGTTAATGGCAGCAGATGGCAGACAGGCTCCGGGGTGGAAAGGAGCAGGTTCCTGGGGATGACCTGAAGTCTGGGGGCTGAGCTACCAGTTCTGTAGACTAGTGTAAGAACTTATGGTGCTTTTCCTCTGCTCGCCCATGGCTGCCCATGGACCAATCAGCATGCACTTCCTCTCCCTCTGAAAGCCAAAAAAACCCTGGACTCAGCCAGACTCTGGCAGATGTCAGGAAAATCTCCCTGCAGAGAGGAGCTACCCACTGTGGGTCTCCTCTCTGCTGAGACCTGTACACTTGTTGAGATGACCTACCTGTGGATAGGAGCTACATACTCTGGGTCTCCTCTGTGCTGAGAGCTGAACTCGTTGGGTGACCTGCCTATGGAAAGGAGCTACCTACTTCAGGTCTCCTAAAAGCTATTCTGTCACTCAATAAAGTACATTTTAGCCTTACTCACCCTCCAGTTGTCTGCATATCTCATTCTTTCTGGACACAGGACAAGAACTCAGGACCCACCGAATGGCAGGACTCAAAGAGCTGCCACACAAACAGGGCTGAAATACTGTCCTCGCTCACCACATTGTGGGTGATGAGAAAAACAGGAGAGAAGAAGAGAGGCTTCCCCTCGGGGAGCCCCAACCTAGGAGCTCCCTGAGCCAGGGCTGTGACGCCCTCTTTGGTGCTCTGCAGTTGCTGGCATCTCCAAGCTTCTGGATGCCACTGTGTTCCCCACTGCTAGCAGTGGAAGCTGCCTGTAGTATGCCTGGTCTAGCTGCAGCCTCACAGGGACCCAGCACCTGGAGCTTGCCTGCTGAGCCACAGCCAGCAATGCCTGGCTTGTGTGCAGGGGTTTGACCCCATGCCTGCTTGCTCATACATCCCTTATCACTCTGTCCACCTGGCTCGCCCTTTGGCAGTCATGGGATCTGGGCTGTAGCATGACTGAGTGCAGTCTGCTAGACCAAGTGCACAGAACACAAACCTAGCATGCCCAAGCAAACTTGGGTACCAAGTGCCACTGGCCACTAAGATTTCTGGCTGGCTAAGTGGACACCCTAAGGAATCCTGTGACTCCCACTGTGCTGCCACAGCGTGGGGTGATGCGCAGCGAGGACTCTGCCTCAAAAAAAAAAAAAAAAAAAAAAAAAAAAAAAAAAAAAAAAAAAATTAAAAAACTAAGCATCAGAATCCAGGCAAATTCCTTGCCACTGTGTCTAGATGACATACTCCTACCCATCCTTGCAATAACAAGGAGTTTATTCTCCTGAAGAGGTTGATCTAAAAGCTTGGAGGTAGCGCTGATTGGCACCTGCAGGTAAACATCCTGAAAGCCAAGGTAACTTTCTGAAATGAAATCCAACAAATGATGGTCTTAGCCCTGTGTCCTTTTGTCCTTTAAACTCATGGGTCATTTACTCATCCTAAGACAAAATGATAGTCTGCTGCCCTAAAACTATCAGAATGTTCTTTTTATTTGAATACATGGCATAGTCCTTATAGAAAAGTTTACAGTATTGAATTTATGAATTTATATAAGCTACATTAGCCAACCCATATAGGACAAGATTTTGTAAAGGAAACATGGTAGATTATACATATATATGTCCTGTGTGTGATAGGACGTAATTTTTGCCCTTGTGAATTCTTAAAAAGTTAGATGAGAGCCCTTAGAAAATAAGTGTCACAAGTTGGAAACAGATTTCAGAAAGAAATTTCCAGAACAATATATTGATCGTTTTCCAAGGGCGTAATCAAGGATTTTTGCCTTTAAATACCCAGTTAAAATCACCTTTAAAATGAAAAAGATATAAAGAAGATAAAAATGCGGTATTTTATGAACAGAAAGAATAACATGCAAGAAAAAGAATAATTATACAGAATGAATTATTGATTTAGTTTAGTCCAAAGCCACTTCTTACATATTTTAAGTTCAGCCTATGGATTTCTCCATACATAGTAAATGGTAAGCTAAACAGGATATGTAAAGAGACTGGCTCATACCAATCATGGAGTTGTAGCATTCACAAGTGGCCAATTGGTTCAAACTGTGTTAAAATAAAGCAATACAATAAATAACTAAAATAAATAAATAAATAAATAATAAAATAAATAAATAAATAAATAAAATACAAAATATAATACAAAATACAATACAAAAACAAATACAATAAATAAATAAAATAAAGTCCTAACCAATTCAATTGTTTCTGTACCTTGCTTCTGCTTTCTGTAAGTTTTTTTTGTTTGTTTGTTTTATCTGTCCATAAATATTATTCAATCATGTGGCAATCCAGGAGTTGCTCTGAATGTATTCTGGTTTGGGGAACGTCCTGATTTGCAAATCATTCTCTGCTCGGTTAAACTTTGTTAAGCTTAATTTGTCTAAAGTTTTTTTGACTAAGCACTGACATTATGTTGAGAAATACAGAAACTTAAAGGAGACTTCTTCTCTGGAATATCACTTATTATGATGTAAAACCAATGCTTTACTAGCAATCTGTTTTCTTCAAAAAAAAAAAAAAAAAAAGATCTCACGTTTATCAAAGGGCTATATATGTAACTTTACACCCAAAATTGTACTAATAATGTCAGATTCAAAATTCATAAAAGTACTTGGAAATAACCATTAAAAATAATGTTATCAACAATAATGTTATTATATTGGTCTAGTAATTGCTTATGGAGCCAATTTATTTTTTCCCTTTTAGGACATTATGTGAAAAATAAGAACAGTACTTACTGAAGATGGGCAGAAAGTATAAACCATAATCATGTATAATCTGTCTATTCTGCTGTGGAAGTACGTGAATTATTTCACTTCTGTACCTTCAACAACCTCAATATAACTGTGCACATATGCACTTTCAGAAACAAGTTTTCAATTTAGGAGATGTATGGTACTTCAAAATCATCTAGAAAATGCTCTAATATTTTAGGTCTTAGGGTTAGAAGTTTTATGTTATAACTGGAGGACAAAAACATAATAATGGTGATTATTTTATTTTATTTATTTCTTTGTGACAGTCTCGATCTGTCACCCACACTGGAGTGCAGTGGCACGATCTCAGCTTACTGCAACCTCCACTACCCAGGTTCAAGTGATTCTCCTGCCTCAGCCTCTCAAGTAGCTGGGATTACAGGTGTGCACCACCACGCCTGGCTAATTTTTGCACTTTTTGTAGAGACCGGGTCTCACCACTTTGGCCAGAATGGTCTCAAACTCCTGGCCTCAGGTGATCTGCCCACCTTGGCCTCCCAAAGTGCTGGGATTACAGGCTTGAGCCACCTCTCCTTGTCTGGTAATTATTTTTAATACAGAGCCTAAGAACATGTAATCCCAAAGAAAGAGGGAATTGGGCTTGGTCTAAGTTATGTCGTATCACTTAAACACTACTGAAAAATACCGAGTTAGCACCTCCTAGAAGGATATTGAAGAATTCCAGCATGTACAAATTAATGAGCCCAAGAATAAAAACCTAAAGATATTGACAGTTGTGATTCCTTCAATTAAATGGTTTAGTTGCATGACAGACAATGCAATCAGGCTTAATACTTGATGAGCCTGCCACATGAACACAAAGCTTTTATCTAAGGATCATGGGACATCTGATGAATGTCATAACTTGAAAAAGAGAGAAAAGGAAACAATTGTAATGAAAATAACTTAGAATAAATTGAAACATTGAAACAAGAAGGGTTGGGGAAACCATGTGTGTTCTTGACAACTGGAGATGCTGGAAAATCCCTCCCTCCAAAAGAAGCCTAAATGTTTAAAATAGAATAACAAGAAATACCCATTTTGGAAAATTAAATGACCTTCAAAAAAGTAAACAGAATTCTTTGTGGTCAGGAAAACAGCAAGAGTAAGAAATCCAGAAGAAGTGAGAATATTAAGGTCTTCAGCTGTTTTAGGGACAACTTGGTAATTCTATGCCTGGAGGTTGCTAATAAACTGTGTCTTAGGTTTGTGTGTGGGCAGATTCAGAGAAGAAAGGCATATTTGAGAAATACTCTCAAAATACAAGATTTAGAATGGGAAGATGGACTTCAAAGAAAATGCGTTCTCTTGGGCTTAGCTCTGAGAGGTTACAACAGATGTTTTTCATGGTAATTTGTGAACACTGGGGAGTATGTGGGTGGGTTTGAAATTGTCTACAAAATTTAAAAAGGGTCAAGAAGTGAATATATGACTCAGTTAATATGGAAATAAATCAATAATTGAGCACAAAAAGAAAAATAAACTTAGGATCTGATCAAATTCAACACCAATTCTTGACAAAATTCTTAGCAAACTAGCAACAGGAGAAAATGTAATCTGTAAAAGCTTTATCCTAAAATAAACAAGTAAACAAAACAAAACAGAAACAGAAAAAAAAAAGTAATAATGAAATATCAAAAGCTTTCTTTCTGAGATCATAATGAGGCAATCATGCCAGCTATCACAGCTTCTTATTAACAACATGCTCGAGGACTGAGTCAGTGAAATAACCTCCTTTGTGATTTTAAGGTAGAGAATGATTGCTTAAATGTGACATATGTATTCCTTTACATCCAAATAAATCTGTATGGAGATTAGAAAAGAAGAAATGAAATTCTAATTGTTTAAAGATAACATTATTATATATGTTAAAATTCAAAGATAATATGTAGAAAATCAATTCAAATTAATAAATATATTTAGCACAGCTGATGAGACAAGTTGTTTTTTAGAAATGATTTATACTTCTACAACTCAGCAACTAACATTTATATAACTTTCTACAAAATTGTACCATTTGTGATAGATAGCATTAAGAATATTACATGCCTAGGAATAAATGAGATACCTAGGAGAAATATGTTAAAGATTTGTATGAAAGTATAAAATGGCCATGTATTATTAGATACTTTTCCCAGCAAGAAGTTTTGTCTATTCCTTTTCATGCTTTGAGCAAGACAATGTGGCAAAAGTAACATTTTATCAGCTTGGGGACTCAGACATTAAGAGAGTAGCAGCTTCTACTTCTCCTCTCAAGGAACACTTGCTACTGGAATTTAACATTCATGCTAGGAGAAAAAGCAAGCATCTCCATGGAGAGGTGCAGATACAACATCATCAACAGATTCGCCTGCCTGACAGTCATCAACCAACTTTTCAGCCATATGAACCAGCCATTTTGGAAGTGGCCCCAGCTGAAGCCACACTGAAGAAAAACAAGCTGTCTTCACAAAGTCTTACTCTAATTGAATTCACGAGCTAGATAAAGTGTTGTCTTAAGCCACTAAAGTTGAATAGATTGATATGACACAATAGATGACTGGGAAAATGTTAATGGTTTGAAACAGTCAACATGGTAACAAAATCAGTTCTCTTCCATTAATTATTTTGATTTGTTACAATATCAGTTAAAATTCAAGACACAAAAATAGTACATATGAGATGAGTATATTCATTTAATGTTTAAAATGAGTCAAAACAAACCTATGGTGTTAGAAACATGATATTGGTTACTGTTGACAAGGAGTGACATGGAAAAAATTTGGAGAACACAGAAATATAGCTCCTTTGTGGATGACAATATTGTATTCATTGATTTGGGTGCTGTTTACATGGGTGTATTTGCTGTGAGAAAAATCAAGCTAAACCTGTACAATTGGTGCAAATTTCTGTGTTCTTAATACTTACGGAAATGTTTACCAACTTTAAAAAAGGATTAAAAGTAGCATTTACGAAACAGAAAATATCCATACAGGATGACAATGATTACATAAAGCTTTAGTTAGGAAAAATAATTGTATATATAATCTTATTTTGGAATATATAGGCATGTAATAAAATTATATTTTGTGTGGGTACAATAAAAGCAAATTTGTTGTAATAATACTTAAAAGCAATATTGGGGTGCATAAATTAGTTTTCAATGGTTTTATTAATATTTTATTTCTTGAAAATGACCTAAAAGAAAATATGAAAGAATTACCAGAATTGATAAAGTTGAATAATGGTTAAACAAATGTTAGACTATTATACAGTATAATTTTCTATAAGATGCATGAGCTGGGTGTGGTGACTCACGCCTGTAATCCCAGCACTTTGGGAGGCCGAGGTGGGTGGATCACGAGGTCAGGAGATAGAGACCATCCTGGCCAACATGGTAAAACTCTGTCTCTACTAAAAAAAAAAAAAAAAAAAAAAAAAAAAAAGACTAGCCAGTCATGGTGGCACGTGCCTGTGGTCCTAGCTACTCTGGAAGCTGAGGCATGAGAATTGCTTGAACCCAGGAAGCAGAGTTTGCTGTGAGCCAATATCATGCCACAGCACTCTAGCCTGGGTGACAGAGTGACCATCTGTCTCAAAAAAAAAAAAATCTATAAGATGAATAATAATTCATAATTTAAGAAAACATGATATATGACTGGGATCTCCATCTTTTAATTATCAACTAATTCCAACTGAGAAACTTGAATCCTACTTCTGAATTCTCGCATTAAAGTGAATTATGAATCCTAGCTCCAAATTTCAGTCTCAATTACTATCCTGCACATAAATATTTATGTACCAATGTGCTATATGGCTTACAATATTACTATAGTAGATCTCATAGATCTTGTATTTTCACATTTCACCACTACAACTGAAAGACAAAGGGAGAAAAGACCAAAAATAAAAGATGTTTAGGCAGTTTTCTTCTTGCCTGCTTCAGTAAATTATTTCCATTGTCTTTTATTCTGTTGAGAATGAGAGCCCGTCACGGTGGCTTACACCTGTAATCCCAGCACTTTGGGAGGCCGAGGCAGGTGGATCACTTGAGGCCAGGAGTTCGAGACCAGCCTAGCCAACATGGTGAAACCCTGTCTGTACTAAAAATATAAAAATTAGCTGGGTGTGGTGGCAGGCACCTGTAATCCCAGCTGCTCAGGAGGCTGAGGCAGGAGAATTGCTTGAACCAGGGAGGTGGAGGTTGCAGTGAGCTGAGATTGTGCCACTCCATCCTGGGTGACAAAGTGAGACTCCATCTCAAAAAAAAAAAAAAAAAAAACACCAGAAAGAGGAGACTCTCCAGAAGTACTTTTTAAAAAATGGCATAGTCTTATTTCAATTCTTATTACACTAGTATCAAGGGAAAAAATTCCCATGCAAGATGATGTCAAAAATTCTAGTAGAAGAGGAGTTCAAACATACAATTCCTTTGGTCCTTCTTTAGAAATTCTAGGCCTACGTTTCCGTTGTGTCCTATACTTTCCTTACCTGATCAAGCCTAATGTTCTCCAGGGATGAAATATGAGGTGGGAGAGGAAAAGTAGGAGGGGGTGAGATTTATAGTGTTACTAGGATTGGAACATGTATCTAACATATTAGTAATTTCTCAGTACATATTTAATAAGCTAGACAGAGATAATTTCTCTGTCATAGGCATTGCCACTTATCATGGAACATTAATTCTACATATACCAATCCCATAGATTTGTTTTGTAGAATTCATATATTTATTGTTAAACTGATTTCCAAGAATATTTGGTAATAAATTAATAAGCTAACAATAATATTGTTTAAAATTTATTAGTTCTGTAAACATATTTCTGAGAAATATGTTTTGTTAGACTGATTTTAAAATACTTTTCTTTTATTATTATCAAATTAGTTTTAATAATGGTTTTATGTCAGCTTAACTACACCTTTTAAAATGTTGTAATTATGCATCTTTCATTTCATTAATGATCATTGAATTGTATTTGTAATAGACAAGTTCTTTTTTTTTTTTTCTATTTTTTTTATTGATAACGGAAGTCTTCGCTCTTTTGCTTCCGTTTGCTGCTGGAGTGCGCAGTGAGAGAGACCCGGATCTCAGCTCATCTTGTCAAGATTTTTATCACTGCAAGCTCCGCCTCCCGGGTTTACGCCATTCTCCTGCCTCAGCAGCCTCCTGAGTAGCTGGGACTACAGGCACCCGCCACGTCGCCCGGCTAGTTCTTTGTATTTTTTAGTAGAGATGGGGTTTCACCGTGTTAGCCAGGATGGTCTCGATCTCCTGACCTCGTGATCCGCCCGTCTCGGCCTCCCAAAGTGCTGGGATTACAGGCTTGAGCCACCGCGCCCGGCCAAAAGACAGTCTTATAGTCCACAATAATATTCAGTAGAAATATTTTAAGTGGCAATTTTCAAAACATATTTTATTTAAAAATTATTCACAGTAGGCTGTAAAGATGATGGAGTAGGAAGACCCAGGAATCTGTACCACCATGTAGTCGATTGCATTGGCATAATGTGTCTTATGTAACAATTTTGGAACTCTGGAGTCTATTGAAGCCTTCTAACTTCTGGGTCAGGGCCTGGATGGTAAGTTGCAGTTATTTATTTATTTATTTATTTATTTTCAATTTCAGCTCTTAGCACAGTAACAGTTACTCATCCCCACCCTCTGCCCTATGACAGGCAGTTTTACACTTGTCCCTAGGGCTGCCTGAACACAGTTTTCAAGAGCCAGGACTGGCAAAAGAAGGGACTCTGTCCTCCAAATATTAGAGATCTTTGCTCTAATAATTGGTTGCCATGTCTTATCACAGAGATGCAGATAAAGGGGCTGGCAGCCGTTGTTGTTTTACCTTCCTCCATTGTTGCGAACACGGCCCCCTTTTTCGAAAGTGACTTCCAGAGAATTTAATGACTCAGTGACCATTTTTTCACTCTTGTGTTTTCTCTTTCACCCTTTTGGTAACTGGACGTTAAAGAACAAGAATTTAAGTATAGTTTTATATAAGGAAATTAAAAAGTGATTGTGTGTGCCCAGAGAAAAGTGCAGGTTCTTAAAAGACCTACAAAGAACTTAAATTTATAATTCAGACACATTATTGGCACAGACAATCTAGAAAATATTTTTTAAAACAACAACAACAACAATAAATAAGTAAAAACAATTACAAAGAACAACATACCCTAGGTAAGGGGGAGAATCCAATTTCTACAGTACAAATTTATTAGGCTCAAATATTCGTTTTTTGAGAAAAAATTACAAGGCCTACAAAGAGAATAGAAAGCATGGCCCATTAAAATGAAAAAAAAAAAAAATCAATAAAACTGCCTCTGAAAATGATAGATCTACCAAACAAAGACTTTAAAATAACATTCTTAAAGATGCTTGAAGAACTACAGAAAAATATGGAGATCACATTTATAACAATAAACAAGAAACAATAAACAATTAGAGATATTAATAAAAGATAGAAATTTTAAAAGAAACCAAAAGAAATTCTGAAACTTAAAATTGCAATATTTGAAATAAAAACATTCACTAAAGGAATTCAAAGGCAGTTTTGAGCAAGCCTAAAAAAGAATTAGGAACTTGAAGAAAAGATAATGTAAATTATTGGGTCTGAGGAACAGAAAAAAAAAGATTGAAGAAAAGTTAACAGAGACTAAATGACCTAAGGGACACCATGAAGCTGACTAACATATGTATTTTGGGAGTCTTAGAAGAGAAATAAAAAGAGAAATGATTAAGAGAGAATATAAAAATAATGGCTGGAAACTTTCCAATTTGATGAAAAACATGAATATAAACCTCCTAAAAATAAGATGAACTCCAAGAGACCCATGAAAAGACAAATTATAATTGAACTTTGAAAAGATAAAGATATAATCTTGAAAGTTGCAAGAGAGAAGTGATTTTTTACATATGAATACTCTTCAGTAATATTATCAACCGATTTCCTTCCTTCCTTTCCTTCCTTCTTCTCTCTCTCTCTCTTTTCTTTCTCTCTTTCTTTCTCTCTCTCTCTTTCTCTCTTTCTTTCTTTCTAGTTTTGCTCTTGTTGCCTGGGGCGGGAGTACAATGCCATAATCTCAGCTCACTAAAATCTCTGCCTCCCAGGTTCAAATGATCCTCCTGCCTCACCCTCCTGAGTAGCTGGGATTACAGGTTCCCACCACCACGCTCAGCTAATTTTTGTATTTTTAGTTGAGACAGGGTTTCACCATGTTGGCCAGGCTGGTTTTGAATTTCTGACCTCAGGTGATCCACCCACTTTGGCCTCTCAAAGTGCTGGGATTACAGGCATGAGCCACTGCACCTGGCCTATCAAGAGGTTTCTTAGTAACTTTGGAGACTAGAAGACAGTGGGCTAATATACTCCAAGTTAGTAATAATAATAATAAAAGAACTGTCAACCAATAATCCTATATATAGCAAATCTGTTCTTCAAAATTAAGGAAGAGATTAGGATGTTCTCAGATAAACAAATGCTGAGGAAGCTTGTTACCACTAGACCTGTCATTCAAGAGATGCTTAAGGGATTTCTACAAGGCTAAAATGAAATCACAGTTGATAGTAACTTGAAACCACATGAAAAACTTTAGATCTTAATAAAGAAATACATGGGCAATTATAAAAGCTAGAAATCTTATAACTTTGGCTTGTAAATCAACATTTTTTTGGTATATAATTTAATAGACAAATGTATTTAAAATAATCATTAGTATATATTTTGGAGCACACAATGTATAAACTTAATGTTTTATATCAATTTTCAAAAAGGGTGGAGATGAAGCTTTTAAAAGAGCAGAGTTTTTGTATATTATTAAAGTTAACATGAATTCTAATTAGAATATTATAATTTTAAGATTTTAAACTTAATTTCATGGTAACTACAAAAAAAAAAAAAACTATACAAAAAGACCTGATACATGAATTTAAATATTTTACTCCGCAATACAAATAAACACAATAGCTGACAGTAATGCAAGAAATGCGGATCCAAAAAGCAATCAGGCATATAAATAACAAAAAGAAAAGTAACAAAATTAAGACTCAATTTATCAGCAATTACTTGGTGAAAAATGTATTACACTCTTCAAACGAAAGACACAAATTGGCCGACTGGATTTTAAAAAACCCTTTATCCGGCAGGGCACGGTGACTCACTTTGGGAGGCTAAGGCGGGTGGATCACGATGTCAGGAGATCGAGACCAGCCTGGCTAACACACGGTGAAACCCCGTCTCTACAAAAAATACAAAAAATTAGCCGGGCGTGGTCATGGGCACCTGTAGTCCCAGCTACTCCAGAGGCTGAGGCAGGAGAAAGGAGTGAACCTGGGAGCTGGAGCTTGCAGTGAGCTGAGATCACACCACTGCACTCCAGCCTGGGCAACAGAGTGAGACACTATCTCAAAAAAATTAAAATTAAAATTAAAAAATAAAAAATCAAAAAAACACCTTTATCCAACTATACACTGTTTATAGGTGACTCACTTTATATTCAATGACACAAATAGAATGAAAGTGAAAGAATGCAAAATTATGTAACATACAAATAGTAAATAAAAGGGAGCAGGAGTGGCTATATTAACATAAGACAAAACAGACTTTCACCAAAAAAGCATACAGGATACAAAGAAGGATGCTATGTAATAATAAAAAGTTCAATATAGCAAGAAAATAGAATAATTATAAACATTTATATACCTAATATATACTATCAAAATATATGAAGCTAAAATTGACAAAATTAAATGGAGAAGCTTCAAACAGTTGTTCAACGATAGTTGGAAATTGCAAAACCCCACTTTCAATAATGGGTAGAACCAGCAGACATAAGTAAGGAAGTAGAGTACTAAAACCAGGAGATCTAACAGACATATACAAATTATTTAGTCAACAACAGCATACACTGTTACATCAGGCATATGGAACATTTTCCAGGATTGACCATATGTTAGGCCAAATATGAAGTCTCAATGGTTATTATACAGTATCTTTTCTAACCAAAATGGGGTTAAGTTAGAAATCAATAGCAGTAGTAAAACTTAAAAATTTGCAAAATTTAAGAAACATACTCTTACACATTGCCAATGGATCAAAGAATTCACAAAGGAAATTAGAAAATACTTAGAGATGAATTAAAATGAAAACACAGCACACCAAAACATGGAACAGAGCAAAAACAGTATGCAGGGTGAAATTTATAGTTATACATGCTTACATTAAAAAACAAGAAAGATCCAAAATCGAAAACCTGATTTACAACTTGAAAAATTAAAAAAAAAAATTAAAAAAAGAATTCCAATAGAAAGAAGGAAATAAGTAAGATTATAATAGAGAGAAATGAAATTGAGAATAGAGAAATGATAGAGAAAATCAATGAAACCGAAAGGTAGTTCTTTAAAAGGTTCAACAAAATTGCTAAACCTTTAGTTAGATAAGTTAAGAAAAAAAGAATGACTATTCAAGTTACTAAAATCAGAAATCAGAGTGAGTGCATTACTACCTATTCTACAGAAATATTAAAGATTATAAGAGAGTACTGTGAAAAAATTGTACACTAACAAATTGGATAACCTAGATAAAATAGACAAATTTCTGGAAACATGAAAGTTACAGAGACTAATTCAGAAAAAAATGAAATATCTGAATAAAGCTAAAACTAGTAAGGAGATTGAATCAGTAATCAAAACTCTCCCAACAAAGAAAGGGCCAGGACCTATTGGTTTTACTGGTGAGTTCTACCAAATATTTAAAGATAATTGAACACCAATTTTTCTTAAACATTTGCCCAAAACAAAAAAAAAAAAAAAAAAAAAAAAAAGAAGGAGAAAAGAAGAAGCAGTAGCAAAGAGCAAAGGAAACACTTCCTTATTCTATGAAGTCTGCATTACCTCAATACCAAAATCAGACCTAGACACTACAAGAAAAGTATAGACTAATATCTCTTCTGAACATTGATGGAAAAACTCCCAACAAAATACTAGCAGTCTGAATTTAGCATTACATTAAAATGATTATAAACCACGACTAGGCTGGATGCGGTGGCTCACGCCCATATTCCTAGCAGTTTGGGAGGCCAAGGTAGGTGGATCACTTGAGGTCAGGGGTTCGAAACCAGCCTGGCCAACATGGTGAAACGTCATCTCTACTAAAAATACAAAAAATTAGCTGGGCATGGTGGCGGGTGCCTGTGATCCCAGCTACCTGGGAGGCTGAGGTAGGAGGATTGCTTGAACCCAGGAGGCAGAGGTTGCAGTGAGCCGAGATCGCACCACTGCACTCCAGCCTGGACAACCGAGTGAGACTCTGTCTCACAACACAACACACCAAAACCAAACAAAATGACTAAATGGTATTTATTTCTGGAGTGCAACAAGGACTTAATGTATGAAAATCAATCAATATAATACACCATATTGATTAAACAGTGGGAATAACCCACGATTATCTCAATTGATGCAGAAAATGCATTTGACAAAATTCAGCATGCTTCCATGACAAAAACCCTCATCAAACAAGGAACAAATGGAAAGTACCTCAATCTAATAAAAGACCTATATAAAAAATCCATAGCAAACATCATGCTACAGGAACTGACAGTTTTTTTTTCTAAGTTCAAAAACAAAGCAAACATTTAACTTTTACCACTTTGGTTCAACAGAGTACTATAAATTCTAGCCAGAGATATTAGGCAAGAAAAAAATAATAAAAGGCAGTTAATTTGGAAGTAGAAAGTACAATTATCTCTTCACAGATGGTCTGATTATCTACATGGAAAATACTAAAGATTACACACCCACACACACACACACACACACACACACACACACACAGTAAGAAATAATAAATGAATTCACCAAAGTAGCAGGATACAAAGTCAATGCACAAAATTCAGTTTCGTTTCTATACACTATGGACATACAACCTGGAAAGAAATCAAGAAAAAACTTCTATGTATAATAGCATCAAAAAGAATAAAATACTTAGGAATTAATCAATGAGATGAAAGCTTGTTTAATGAAAAGTACAAAACATTGGTGACATAAATTAAAGAAGGCACAGATGAATAGAAACTCATCCCATGTTTATGGATTGGAAGGCTTAATATCATTATATCTATGCTACCCAAATCAATTTACAGCTTAAATGTCATTCCTATTAAAATCCAAATGACTTTGCAGAAACAGAAAAACCCATCTTCAAATTCATGTGGGATCTCAGGGGATGTTGAATAGCAAAATCATTTTGAAACATGAAGAAACTAATAAGACCCACCCTTCTTGATTTCAAAATTTACTACAAAACTAAGTATTCAGAAATGTGTGGTACTGGCATAAAGACAGCCACATAAATCAGTGAAATATAAAAGAAAGTCCTGAAATAAACCCTTACATATATGGTCAAATGATTTTTCACAAGGATGCTAAGATCATTTCATGAAGAAAGGACAATCTTTTTAACAGAGTGTGGCAAAAACTTAATATCCATAAGCAAAAGAATGAAGTTGTTCTTTACCTGATACTATATACAAGAATTAACTCAAATGGAATCAAAAGCATAAATGCAAAATCTAAAACTATAAAACAGTTAGAATGAAATACAGACCAAAAATGTATGACATTGGATTTGCCAGTTTCTTGGACATGACACCAAAGACACAGGCAACAAAAGAAGAAATAGTCAAATTTTAACCCCGTAATTTTTTTTAAAAAATATGTATATCAAAGGACAATATCAACAGAGTTAAACAACACCCCACAGAATGGTAAAACATATTTGTAAATCATATATCTAGTAAGTGATTAATATCCAGAATACATAGAGGACTCCTGAAACTCAGGAACAACAAAAGCCAAACAACTCAATTCAAAAACAGGAAAATGACTTGAACAGACATTTCTCCAAAAACATTTTACAAATGGCCAACAAGTACATAACAAGATGCTCAAATCACTAGTCATTAGGGAAATACAAGTCAAAACTACAAAGAGATACCATGTCACACCCATTAGAATACCTACTATGGAAAAAAAAAAAAAAAAAAAAAAAAAAACAGAAAATAACAAGTTTTGGTGAGGATGAGGATGTAGAGAAATTGGAACCCTTTTGCACTGTGTGTGAGAATGTAAAACATTAAAGCCACAGGGGAAAACAGCTATTATCATATAATTGATCAATTTCACTGCTAGATGTACATCCACAAGAATCAGAATTAGAGTCTCAAAGAGATATTTGTATTCCCATGTTCTAAGCAGCATTATTCACATAACTAAAATGTGGAAATAATTGAAGTGTCCATCGATGGATGGATGGATAAACAAAATATTGTATATACACAGTGAAATGTTATTCAGCTTTAAAAAGGAATAAAATTCTGACATAATGCTACAACAAGAATAAACCTTGAGGATATTATGCTAAGTGAAATAAGTCAGTCACAAAAAGACAAATAACTTGTGATACCACTTACATGAGGTACTGAGAGTAGTCAAAATAAAAAAGACAGAAAATAGAATGATGGTTGCCAGGCACTGGCAGGAGTAATGGGGAGAACAGGGATTTATTGTTTAATGAGTATAGAGTTTCAGTTTTACAAGATGAATACAGATATGAAACTGATGGTGGTCATGGTTGCACAATATTATGAATATATTTAATACCACTGAGCTGTACAATTAGAAATGGCTAAAATGATAAATTTTGTTATATGCATTTTACCACAATAGAAAAAGAAAGAAAAAAATTGTCAACAGTAGACTTTCATATGCATATTAAGTAAGGTGAGCTATAACTACACCGAGATTATTAGAAATATTCTGGGTTTGCTTTCTGTGCATTTTTGTAAAATTCCCACCATTACAATCTATCAATTGGAAAATATCTTATTTAATCTGATTTACTGTTACATAGCTAAAAAAATATGTTATGAGACTTTTTTGGTTTGCCTCAAAATATGAAGGATTGGTCAGTGCTGCAGGCAGCAAAGCAGACTAAGAGGACTAAAGATTTTTCAAAGGAAAATAATAATGTATCTTAAACTCAGTATAGCAACTCAGTGTCTGAGGTATAAAATGTAGTTATTGTTCAAAGGAAACATAGTTTATTGGGTTAGATAAAAGCAAAATATTTAACAATAAAGCACCAAGCATTCAACTAAGAATACTTAGGGGAAGAAGACAACTCAATGCAAAAATTTATGCATTTGTTAAATTATATAGAACTTTGTAACTCAGAGTGAAACTTAATGTAGTAAAGTAAAATATCATAATAATTTAGAGGGTCAAGGATTCTAGCATGGCATGCAGAATGTGACAAACAATATAACTGTATTGCAAATATATGAAGTAATATCACTGAAGGAAGTAGGGAAAAGATGCTGCCATAAATAAATTCTGAATTGTGGGGTGTCTGAGAGACCACAGGAAAAAGTGAGTATAGATAAGCATTGTGTATATACTATATGACATGTTCTTTACTACAGGATTGTGTGTTAATTCAGACACCAACACTCATGCATACTAAATCTGAGCAATTAAGTAAAAGAATGGTGGAAGCCTGTTCTCCCTGCTGTAGTGGGAGTTTGTAGTTAAGCAAGAGGAGGAAGTTAGAATGATCGATGTGGTCATTGATTACAGTTAAGGACATCAGTATGTGCTACGGTTTAACTTACTATAGATACATAATATTGAATTTGAAATATTTACAGATATTTGTATATTGCTACATGCATTTTCTTGCTCTGTCAGCTGAGAGACTCTAGATAAAATAACACCCCAGCAAGTTACAAATAATGACTTCCAAGGAATACAGTAGGGGAAGAGAAAAAAAGAATAATTTTACAACAGAAAGACCCAATGAACAGTGCCTCAATCAAGTTGATCAGGTTTCACATCAGCAGTGATGTCATGTTAAGAGTATGTACCCTTAATATGATGTGATGAAAATGACAGTGTCTCACATCTTCCTCCCCAAAACACATAACCTCACTTTAAACAAGAGAGGAACACCAGACAAATCCCAATTAAGGCACATTCTGCAAATACCTGAGAAGCACGCCTCAAAACTATATCATTAAAAATAGGGAACGACTGAGAAGCTGTCACAGCCAAGAAGAGCCTAAGGAGATACAATTAGTAAATTGTATCATGGTGACTCGCATGGGATCCTGGATAAATGTAAGATCTTAGGTATAGAGGAAATTCGGTGTAGTATAAATGGAACTCTCTAAACTATCTTGGCAATTCAAAACTTTAAAAAAGTTTTTAAAAAAATCTATAAGGCTTTTCTTTTTTTTTTTTTTTTTTTTTTTTTTTTTTTTTTTTTTTTTT
>NW_016805195.1:759633-769595 GCF_001698545.2 Rhinopithecus bieti | reverse complement strand
TTTTTTTTTTGAGATGGAGTCTCACTCTGTCTCCAGTTTGGAGTGCAGTGGCACAATCTCGGCTCACTGCAACCTCTGCCTCCCGGGTTGAAGCAATTCTCCTGCCACAGCCTCCCTAGTAGCTGGGACTACAGGCACGTGCCACCATGCCCAGCTAAATTTTGTACTTTTAGTAGAGACGGGGTTGGCCAGGATGATCTTGATCTCTTGACCTCATGATCCACCCACCTCAGCCTCTCAAAGTGCTGGGAATACAGGCATGAGCCACTTTGGCCGGCCAAGGCTTAAAGTACATAATGTTTTAGAGCTTGATCCGTGATCACCAAACACTTGATCACACAAATGTGAATAAAATAGAACAAAAATAGAATCCATTAACTAAAAATGTACTATAAACTAAGCTATGTTCTGGGAACATTATAAGCAGAAATCAATTCTTCAAAACAACTTTTCAAAAATAAAATTATCAAAAAACAATGTTTTGATATTTTAATGTATTTGAAGAACTGTTGTAAGTGCTCTGTATACATTATCTCACTTATTCGTCACAGCATTTTGAAGTATATATTATACTTTTATTAAATGAAGATACTAATACTCTGGAAGCTTTCATATCCTAACATTGTGCAATGTGCAAGTAGATGCACATAATTCAAATGAAGCTGCTTGATTTTACTTTATTCTTAAAAATTATACAATACTATTTATCTCATGTAATCTTCATGGAAGTACTTTTACATAGATGTCAATATTAACCTCAACCTATAGATGAGTAAAATTATGTACACTTAAAAGTTAATAACCCAATAACACATCCAGTAAAAGACCCACTGTATCTGGTTCTGCAATCCTTATTTTTTCTTTTGATGTTCGGATCTTGCATCATGATGCAAAAGCCAAATAACTCTAATCAACAAACATTCTGCATGTACTTTGAGGGATACAAAGATTTGGCCCTCATAAAACATGTATATTGATGTAAATGTATGTGTTTATATACTTAGATATATGTATGTATATATACATATGTTTAAATATTTTAAATACTATATATGTGCATGTGCATTTATTGTGTATATACAGTATGTATATATATAGTGGGTGTGTATACTATGTATAAATATATCTGTTAGAACAAGGTCCACCTGACATCTCTTAAAATAATAGCACCATAAACAAGATAGATGTATAATGTCTCTCAAGTGGAAGAAATATAGGAATAAACAGTCAAGGGCTAAATAACTCTCAGTAGTGTGACAGTTAAACCTTCCTTTCATTTCGCTTTTCTCTCATCTTCAGCTAATATCCCAGTAAAAACATTTTGGCTCAAGTCTTCACATTCCATATTCCAATAAATTGAAATTGGGTACAATAATAGAAAGACACAATGCTGTAATTTAAACATATGTGTTGAGTTTCAGATGATTACGGTGCATTCATGTGGGAGGAGTCAGTGCTTAGTGGAACTCAGGAAACGGTTTAGGATTAGTAACATAGACGTAGAGATGGGCCTAAGTCTCAGGCATTCGCAAAAACCCTGTTTAACAGTGTTGACTATAAACTAAACTTAGAGAAACTAAAATGAACACAGGCAAGTTAAAGAGATGTGGCAAGGCAAGATTTCTTCAAAAAATATGCAGTGTAGCTTTTGAAACTTTAGGACTTCGGGTTCTCTGTGGTTTCAAGATTTCCGTCAAGAATGAGGGGACACAGCTTAATAAATCTGATATAACAAAACTGACCCTGATATCTAATTTATCCAGCCATTTTCATCTCTCATTTATCCAACAAAAATTACTTTTTTACCTCCTATGTGCTAAGAAATATAAAAATAAATTAGAGAAATTAACCTCTAGTTTTTAATGTTCTTATTCTTAAGGATATATAAACATTAAATAAATAAAAGATAACTTCTAATATAAATTCAAGGTAGAATATAAGACAGAGTAATTGGACAGAAAGTGATTAAGGATACTAACATTAAATAAGATAAACACACATCAGTGAAAGTGCATGCAACTGCAAGAAATGAAAAAAATAGACAAGTAAAATAATGACACTAATTCTAAGGTCAAGGGGGACTTCAGGACTACTTCGAATCAACAGCTTAATGATAACTTCAGGGGGCTCAGATTTAGTATTACTTTATTTATTTTTATTTTTTAGACAGAGTCTTGCTCTGTTGCCCAGGCTGGAGTGCAATCGCGTGATCTCGGCTCACTGCAATCTCTGTCTCCCAGGTTCAAGCTATTCTCCTGCCTCAGCCTCCCGAGTAGCTGGGATTACAGGCATCTGTCACTATGCCAGGCTAATTTTTGTGTTTTTACTAGAGAGGGGGTTTCACCACGTTAGTCAGGCTGGTCTAGAACTCCTGACCTTAGGTGATTTGCCCACCTCAGCCTCCCAAAGTGCTGGGATTGCAGGTGTGAGCCACTACTCTTGGTCTACTTTCATTTTAAAGTAGATTTTCTATTACTATGGGTCTGTCAAACACTTCCCACACTGTATGTTTCCTTGATCTTGACTAAGTTGAGAGACAGAGAAAGAACAAGATAATTAAAGTCTTGTGTTTAAAATATTTAAAAAGTTATTTCTGTGAAGACCCTAGCATATGTTTGCCTGGATCACATGGATCTGAAATGGGGCATTCTGAAAAAGAATGACTGTGATGAGAATTTAGTGTAATTATGATGAAGGTAGAAAGAAAAATCATCATCTTTAGCCCAGAGTGAAGTCAAATTTCCACAAAGTAGAGATGGGTACTGAAAACTATATTTAAGTTAAAAGCAAAACGGGAATTGCTATTGTGACAGCAACTGCGATGCTCACGGTCAATGGTGGTCAAGGTTATCGGAAGAGGTGACATATAAATTAAGATCTGAATTACAAAAAGGGAATCAGTATGTAAATATGAGTTAAAAGGGGCAGAAAGAAGAGTTATTCTCATCAATAAGGTAAGAAAATGTCTGGTGGTTTGAGTAACCCAGCAAAGAGCAGTATAGTGAGTGAGAGAGAGAACAAAGTCAGAGGAATAAAATGAAATTGGAAATGCAGGAAAGGCATAGGTCAAAGGAGCCAGAGCAAGTTGGGATTTTTATCCTCTTTGTAAGAAGAAGTCACTGGAGAGTTTTAAGTGAACAATAATAGGAGCTAACAGGTACTTTTAATAGATCACTTTGGCTGTTCTATGGAAATAGTGACAAATCCCAAAAGCCACATACCGCTTGAGAGGTGAAATAATCATTTGAGGAGTGACCATCTTCAGAAAACAAGAATTAAAAGAAAAAAGCTCTTCTGAAATTAATTTTCTATTAATTTTAGCTTTTAAAATAATATTGATTTTTTAAGTTGTAAACTAACAGCCTCTCTGATTCCATACAATATCATTGTTAACTAAGTATTAAAAAAACTTGTGTTGAAAATCTAAGTATACTTAGAAAGTCATGACTTACTTTCTGCATGAGTCCAGGTTTTTTTTAATAGAGACCTGTAAAAAATCTAACTTTTCCATGTTTCAGCATGTGGTTACATATAATTAATACAATATAATATAATGAAAGTACAAGAAACTACCTCTCATTTTTATGTATTGGAATTCATTTTAGATTTTTCCCCTGTAAACACCTTGCAACAAGAATCAAACTGGAAATTAAAATCAACAGAGACTGCTTTGAAGTCTTGTCATTATAAGAACAAATATAAACAGCCTACCAATTAGAGATTTACCATACACTTACCAGTGATACTAAAAGGATTAGCTCGATGTAATTTGATTTTTCTAAAGTCTCACAACCAGATATCTATTCTAGATAAATTATCAACCAGAAATTAGTTTCCTTCTAAAAAATACATGGATGCTTACTTCTCTAGGGGCTGAAAATGAATATAATGGAAGCTAGGTCACTTTGAGGACTTTTGTGTGTCTTTTCAAAACAGATTTAAGATTTAGACTTTGCAGAATTTTGTTGTAAAATGTAGCACTCTCAAGATTATTTTATAGTACTTAAATTGATTCACACAAAATATTTTGTTAGTATAAAACATAAATTCAGATTATATACCCACATAATTTTGAAACTTGTATTAATTGGTTATATAAAAGATTCCTTTTAGTCAAAACATAAATAATTTATAATTTGAAATTATGTGATTGTTAGTACTAAAATACATTATTAAAGATACAATACCCTTTAATGATAATACAAGTAACTAAGTAAGCAAGGCAATAATGTTTTAACTTCTATTAATTTAATACAATAGTTTACATATAATAAAATATTTAAATTAAACATTTATCAAAGTAATATTTTTATGTATAAAATATTCGGCACAGATGTTAGAATGAATATGTTGTACAAATCTGAAGTCCCCACGCTGTTCACACAACATAACTTTTCCTGTCACTGAGGTTGTCTTCAAACACAGACTTCCACATTTTGCTGTTTTTGACCCAAGGACTTTACGCAGTTAATGTGTAGTAATAAAATGTGATGAGGGAAAAGCATGGCGATTAAGAATGAGTTGATACTCATTAAGGTAGTTGACAAACCTACTAACTGCACATATATTTGCATGGAGTACAATCAAACATACAGTAATAGGAACAGAATGACTCCTAAACAACTCTTCATAGATATCTCATATTTCTTTGGCTACTTTAAAACTACTCAATTTTTGACGCTTACAATTAATTTACGAAGACCATCAGATGCCTTTATTTTACTTCATTATGATCATTTTGATTAAAGTTATGCTTCACTTTTTACCAGTCTTATACCAAGTTGGTAAAAAGTGGTGAAGTCTAAGGATTCAGTTAATCTTGAATCATTCTAAACATTGTTTAAATGTTTGCAAACTATATAGGAACAATGTATCATTAGTATAATAATTTTGCAACGCTATCTCGATATATTTGTAACTTGAGAATAGCATTGAAATAGTAACTGATTCTACATTGGTTGTGTGGTTAAATGTCAGAAGTTTGTGTCTGACAGACCTGAGTTCAAATTCCCAATGCTTCATGTAGCCACATACTCTTTAGCCACTCACGTAACTTATGTTATCTCAATGTTTTCATGAGTGAAATGGGGTGAATTCTAGATACTACAAAAGTAATGAAAAGAACATACGGCATTCATATTGCAATGGAAAAATAAAATTATCTCTATTTGCAGATCTCACTGTATAAGACCCAAATAATTTACTAAAAAAATAAATAAATAAGTAAGTTTAGCATCAATAATTGAGTTTGGTAAGATTGTGGGATTCAGTTAATAAAATAAATCCAAATTTATTTATATGCACTGACAATGAACAATAGGAAACTAGTTCTTTTAAGTGACATCAAAAATAGCAACCAAAACCCAATAATGCTTATTCATAAATATAACATAATAACTGAAATATCAGTTTGCTGAAAACCAAAAGTCATTGGTAAGAGTAATCAAAAGATCTAAATAAGTGAAGAGGTTTATTGTGTTCATGGTCTGGAAAACTCAGTATTATTGCTTTGCCACAAATTGACATATAAATTATATTAATTCGCAATGAAAATACCAGGAAAATTTTTCTGTGGACTTCCATTAGATAGTTTTAAACTTGTTTGGAAAGTTAAATGAACTATAATTGCTAAAGTATGTCTAAAAAAAAAATAAAGTTGAAGGGCACTCTTACTGATTTCAATAAATACTATAAATATAATTAGTAATGACAATATTGCATTGGAAAATGGAGAAACACATAGCTCAACAGAAGAGAATAGTCTATTGATTTTTGGCAATGGTGCATTGGTAATTTAGTGGAGAAACACAACATTCCACAAATGCTACAGAAACAATTGGACGCCTATTTGCAAGAAATATAATTTCACATCTTCCATTCATACCTTGCACCTTGCATTATACATTATGGTCAAAAATGTTTTCCAATGTTATAACACCAAAAAAGTGTAGATTTTAAATTTTGTTTACATGGTTATTATTCATCAAATACTATAAATATCTTGAAGGTAGGTAAGTAATTATTCACTTTAAACTTTTTTTAGAGATACTTAAAACTTTGGAAATAAAAGAATGCATGAAGCAATAAACATTATTTTAAATTTGTATTAGTATAATTTGCTTCTAAGTATCATTAGTTTCAACATAGCGGTAAATATACTACAGTTTTTAAAAGTGAAGTTTATTGAAGTTTACTTTGTATAGAGTAAAATGCACAGTTTTCAATATAGAGTTCAATGACTTTATACAATTGAGTGAAGTTGCATAGTTATTGACATTATCAAGATGAAGAATCATTTTATAAACAAAATAGATGCCCTTTTGCCTCTTTGTATTCAACCCTTACACATACCAGCTGAAAAGAACTAATAAGTTTCCTGTTTCTATTGTTTTTCCTTTTCCAAACCAAATAGAACAAAATTCAATTTGCATAAACTTTTCAGTCCAATATTCATAATTTCTCCTAAAGCATTTGAGTTTCATGTAGTCACAGATGTCAGCAATGTTTCCCATATCATCAATGAGTAATATTCCATTGAATACTTTACACTATTTGTTTATCCATTCAACAGTTTAGATTACTTCTTTTTTTTTTTTTTTTTTTGTCAAATATAAGTAAAACCATTAAAAACCTTTGTACACTTAATGTATGTGAATGTAAGTTTTAATTTATCTTAGATGTATAACTACAAGTGGGACACAGCAGGATTGTATAATAAGTGCATATTTAAATTAAAAGAGGATTGCCAAAAGTGTTTTTCAAAATGCCTACCATCTTTTCTGGCACATGTGAAAATTCCAGCAATATAAAAAATTTCTTGTTAATTTGCATTTTCAACAGCATTTGGTATTGTCAGTATTTCTTTGTTATTGTTTTGTTTTTCCATGCTTATAGGTATGAGGTGGTATATCATTGTGGTTTCAATTTGTGCTTCCTTGATGACTAATTGTGTATAGCAACTTTTCATTTGTTTATTTGATTTCCGCACATCCTCTTCAGTGAACTCCTATTGAAACATTTTGTTCATTATTTGGCAGTCTTTATCAGATGTTTTAAAAATAAATGTAAAAAATATGTTGTCTAAGATTACGATCTATTTTGAATTAATTTATTCATATATTCCAAAATTTTATTTAAAATCTTACTAATTTCTAGATGAAATTATGTTGTACTAAGTGATTTGGCAGTTGTTAAATTTCTTTGGAAGACACGTCTATGGACATACCTCATAGGACACCATTGGTCCTTCAATAAGGATTTTGTTTAAAAACATTAAATTAATTTTATATATATTTACTGTAGATATTAGAAGGAGCAGAGTGGAATGGACAAAGAAGTATGTCATTTGTAAACTTTGACATTCAGAAAGTCACTTAACCTGAGCCTTAAATTTTTGTGTATGAAATGAATATAATATTTTAATGGCATCATTATAAACGTTAAATATTGTATTTGTACCCAAATAATGGTGGATCACGTTATTACTTACTGAGCATGTATATTAATATTACACTTTCAATTGTAATAGCATTTTCATTGCTTTTCTTGTATTTTTGTTTTAATAAAAATGTAATTAAACAAAGTCAGAAACTTCCACTAAAATACCTGAAACCATTAATAGTGTACACTACACTCAGATATTTTTGCTAGCAAAACAATAATAGTCATACTCACAATATTTTACTGTGTAATTCCATGAAAGGGAGTTATTGCAAATATATTTAAGTGTAAAAACTTACAGCCATTTTAAGAAAAATATATCTAAATAATCACAGATATTTCAGTGAAGTTGCTCTTCTTACTGTTATTCTCCTGTTCTTCAGGGTCCTCTGCTGCTTTCACTTCTAAGATGCTCAGGTCCTTCCATTTCTTACATCTGTATGGAAGCTTCACTCTCACGTTGTGCCACAACAAAATAATTTTTTTTCCTTTCCATCTCCTTTTCTTCCACATTGTGATGGTAATTGAGTAGGTAAAGGGTAACTATTGCTTAAGAAACTCTATTTTTTTTAAACTATGTATTTTCCTACAAAGTTATCTAGTTATCTATGGTAAAAACCAATTCTGTCTTTAAAACATCAACTGGAGGCAAAATAATAATAATAATAATAATAATAATAATAATAATATGCTTCTCTGTGTGTGTGCATATGTGTGTATGAACATTAAGAGAGTTATAAAAATACATTTGAATACGAATTTCTATATCTATAAGAGCTCTCTAAGCACCTATGGACTATAAGGTTTTACTTACACATAAAATATCTTTACTTACACATTAAATATCTGAGTTTCTAAACAACTATCAGCTAATCACTCACTTTTTTCAGAAATACTTGACCTGTATCTTCCATATTTTAGAATATATCATATATTTGTTAACCTGCATAAAACAAATTTTATCTACACTGGAGTGCTTTAGTAAATAGATAGAATATTTCAGTGGGAAAAAGATTATAATAATAGGACGATGAAAGCTTTCTGAAAAAAAAGAAAGTGACCTGGAAAGAGATTCCAGCTGAAGGAGGAACTTGTGAGGAAAACACAGAAAGATAGCTATTCATATTCAGATAATTTGTTTAAAAATCAGATCTGAAAGGAACAAGCAAATGGCAAATAGTGGGAGTTAGATATAAAAATAACGTGTCTTTAACACATGATAAATGGTTTCAGATGCTAAATGAAGGAATTTATGATCCACTTTATTAGGCATTTAAAAGTTTTTGAGCTGGGGAAGACAATTGAGCATTGACATACACTATTACAAAGTCTTTGGAAAATTAGAATACACTATGCTTCAGAGCATCCTATAGCGGAAGGAAAAGTTGACAGGCTGAATATTTAGTAATTATGATTATAACCATAAACAGCGACAAGTAGCTTTGCCTTGTACTTACAATCTGCAAAACGTTTTCTCACAAGTTGTCCCAGTGCAAATTCATATTGGAGGTATATTTCTCATGTATTTTAAAAAAGACATGAAGTCATTTGCTCAAGGTCAAAGAAACTGAATATGGCAAAATTAGGATGGACACATGGTTTCTCCTAACTTTACCCCTAATTTATTCCCCATATCCATAGATTCTTCCACCATACTTATATTTTTAAAAGAAGAGAGTAAGTCTTGATTTTTTTGGTCTCAAAATCTATATTTGCTTTTCTGAAAAATGTTTCCAGAATGGAACTCTTGCTTTAGTCATTATAGCGGTAGAAGAATTTGTATCCTTGGGAGAACATGGATAGCCAAGCATTTTAGCCAAAAGTCCCACAAAACAGCTGCCTCTCACAGGCTGGATGGTGGTAACGTTTGTAGAAAAGTAACGTGTACAGATGAAACAATACAAATATTGTCAGGAACACCGTATGTTGCAATTATGATGGCAATCAGCCTTCTCCATGGACAGTTCTTGCACCTACAGAGTTTTATTCCTGTAACATGATTTTAAAAGCACTAGAACATATACAATTCTCTGTAGAACTATGGAAAAAAAGGGGAGCCACATTTATCTAAATATTTTTCCTGACAGTGGCAACACATCTTTGAAAGTACCTTTGGTTGTATCTGACTTGATATTTGCAGAATTTTAACTTAAAAGCCAGTTGAAGTTCAAAGGTAGTTTTAAAACCAGTATCTGTTGAAAACATTAGGTATAACTTCATTTGCTTGGATTTTCTCCTAGAAAATATCACCTCATAATTTTATTATTTCTTATGACAAATGTTTTGAAGGCATTTTCCCTAATCTATTGTGAAAAACACTGTGATTCAATATTACCTTGGTGCATATATATATATATATATATTCAATATTATCTTGGCACATATATATATATATGAATATATGGATAGATATAATCAATATTACACTGGTCCATATAAATATATATATATTCAATATTACCTTCGTGTACATGTATATATATTCATTATTACCTTGGTGCATATATATATATATATATATA
>NW_016805195.1:754097-759403 GCF_001698545.2 Rhinopithecus bieti | reverse complement strand
TATATATATATATATATATATATATATATATACTCAAGAAAGGAAATTAAAAGACAGAGTCGGAACACCTGCCAGATCTCAATGAAGACAGTGAAAATGATTTAGCATGACTTAGTACTTTTTACTTAGGCCTACACAAATCATAGCTAGTCAACCTACTTACATATAATTTGAATAGTCAGCCAAATTTGGTGGAGAGTTTGATAAATTCAGATTTCTATTGTATACAAAACTACTAGTTTTCAGAAGTTTAAGTTTACTTAGATTGTATATTCTGCTAGCAATACATATGCAAGTGACTGCTGAAGTCCAAAAACTTTTTAAGGGATTATCTATCATTTAGTATAATTACTAGAAATAAGTCTACTTTTCTCCTTTGTAGGAGGTATTACCTCTTTCCTAAAGGTGACAGAGTTATAATTTGGAAATACAAATTTTGAATGTAGTAAAAGATTTTGAATGTAGTAACAGTTCCAATTTGTATGTGTGTGTATACACACATTTTGACTCTTAGATAAAAGCTATGTGCCCAGTACTCAGTTCTGTGCTTTATAATTTCATAGAATATTGATCAAATTGAGAAAAGTGGGAGGAGAGTAATGGGAGTGAATGAATTTTAAGTCTCACACTGAATTTCTTCAGTGTCGTATCGTAAATGTGATCAACACAAGAAGTGTCACTGGGACAGAGGAAAATGATCTGATTGAATATAATTTTTATACTCTGAAAATCTGAACATTTGTAGAATTTTTGGTTACATGGGAGAAAGATTAATAGAGCTTTATGGTTGGAAATAGTTGAAAATGTGGAGTACTTGGTTTTAAGAATTTTACTTGTTTTGCTCTCAAACAAACTGAAAGTGGGGAGTACAGGTCATAAGATTTCTGGTGTGTCTCAACCATTTTAGATATAATGCAACTGCAAGGGAACAATTGGGGGGGTTAAATATGTAGTTTCTGAATTATAGCCTCCCACCCTGCATTTTGTTCCCTCAGGACAAATGTGATCCAGTCTCAGCAACGGTCCTGGATTGTATATGCAGACTTTCCGTTTTAGCTAGAATCTCGAGAAATACCTAGGAAGACAGATGATGGTCCAGTCAATAACCTAATGTGGAAATTTTAGTAAAAGTATCCAGATAGAGAATTGATGCTTCCTAAAAATATTGAAACAGCAAAGTTCTATAAATGTTCATAGCAAAATGAGGAGATCAATAAAAACTTAAAAAACTTGAAAGGATCAAATCATAAAACAACCACTTCAAATTCTAATTTTCATCACTAAACAATATGATTTAAGCAATACACTTGCTTCATTTATGTAAGTTATTAGACTTCTTGAACTTCACAATCATAGAAAAGTGGACCACAAATGTACATATGAATTGAGACAATCTGCCAATCATTTTTCAGTTTTAATGTTTTGCAAAAATCCCCAAGAGTAGTATTAGAATAGAATAAATTCAGATCCAAATTATAAAGTTGGCTTTTCCCATATGGAGGTGAAAACACTGGAACTAATGGTTTTATCTCTCACAAACTATTACAAACTAGTAGCAAGTCACAATTGGGCAAATATACATGACACAAACATACACACAGTGTGAAGCATAAGCATAAGTATCATATAGAGATGTGGATCATAAAGGCTAGTAAAAATACCCTGGTGAGTCAGAAGAAAGTAGCATATAGATTAATTCCTCTCAGTGTGAATATAGTCTCCTACAGAGGCTCAAAATGTTGTACCAACAAGCATTTATTAATTCCCAAATCATTAGGTATTGGTAGCATGTTTTCTTCTCTGTATTTTTTTCTATGTTGAAAAAATGGGCTATTAAGAGACAATTTGCTGGTAAAACTAGGAAAGAGGAATGTGTTTTTTGAGTATTTGCTAAGTACAGAATGATGAAGATTTTGTACCATTATATTATCATGGCTATCTGAAAAACATCATGTTTCTCACTTCTGTATCATTCACTGGTCTTAATGGAACACTACCCTCTTCCTTACTTCTGAGGCTCCTCACTAATTATCTCATGTCTATTCAATCAACAAAAAGCAATTAACGGACCATCTGCACTAAGATGGCTCCTCACATCCCATATCCCCAGCTCCTTCTTTAGTTGGCTATCTACAAGTACCAGCTCTGGGCCAGGCACAGTGGCTCACACTAGTAATCCCAGCACTTTGGGAGGTCAAGACGGGCAGATCACTTGAGGTCAGGAGTTCGAGACCAGCCTGGCCAATATGGAGAAACCCTGTCTCTACTAAAAATATGAAAATTAGCTCAGTGTAGTGGCATGCACCTGTAATCCCAGCTACTCGGGAGGCTGAGGCACGAGAATTGCTTGAACCTGGGAGGTGGAGGTTGCACTGAGCCTAGATCGTCACCAAGGGGATAGTCCTCACCAATTGCATTAAAATGATCAAGAACAATGTTAGTATTATTAGATGGATAAATGTGTCCCCGGAAGGGAGACTTGCTTATAACAGGTTTTAAATCCATTTGTGTAAAATGTCCCAGCATTGGTTAGACCTGATGTACTGTTCTCTTTGCTGTCTCCTTTATCTATGGCATTTGTAACTCTGCTTCGAAATATACCCCTCTGATGTTAGAAAATCCTAATGAGAGTGATTTCTTTGTCAAATAAAGACGCTCAAATACAATGAACTGTCTTTTTCACGTGATGATTAATAGTTTTCCATTAAAGCCCTTTTTAATTACATTGCTTTTGTGATGTGTAAATGTTTTCCATGAAGTCTACCTTTGCCTTACGCTTTTATATTAAAGCAAATTTATATTAAATTTATTATATAAATATATAAATATAGTCAATTAGTCAATATTCTTTATAGTATTTGCTTGCAACATCTACTAGCTTGGGCCAAAACAAAAAAATACTCACATATTTTTGCCATTTTATGCTGATTCTCCAAAGATAAATAATAGAGTTGGTTGCATTTGTATTATCTTTTCAAAAAATCAATAGCCATTTAAATGTTGATACAGACATTTATTTCACTAATGTTTTTCAACTAACTACTCTTTCAAATACTGTGCTAGGCACTTAGCATAGCGGTGAACAAACTGAAAAACTTTTTTCTTCCATATTAGCTTACATCCAGGGGAAGACAGAGACAGTAAATAATCAGCACAAATAATAAATTCTCCTTGACCCACCTGTACTAAACAGAGGCTTAGAAACTCGGTTTGTAAAAACAAAACAAAACAAAAACCTATTAGCCAGTTGTTGACTGTAGATGCCTTTTGTTTAAGTCTTAGGTTTACTTTTTCTTATTTTCCTAACTATATTTTCTTGATGAACAACAATAATGTTTTCCACATGATCACAGACACACACACAACACACACGCACGCACGCACGTAATATTCTCTAGTCTGAGACTAGATCTGTTTTCTAATAGAGTTTAGTAACTACTTATATCAAAAAGCATATAAACATATTTAAAGCTATAATAAGTTGAAGTCATGTGCTTTTGAGTGGCTCCTAAAGTATCCTAAATATTAAGAGAAAATGTATTTCAAATGTGTGGTGTATTTGTGTGTGTTTAGCTCCAAGAAACATTACCGTTTAAAAAGCAGCTTCCTGGTATAAAAGAACTATAGGTATTTTCCCAACAATGGAAAATTAATAATATATTGTATTTATATTGTTTATTCCCTTTCTTCATGCGGAGAGACCCCCATTCTCAAAAAAGTGCCTAAGTAATTAATCTGATAAGATGAAGAATGTAGTATCCATTTACTTCTGTGTTAGGTTTACCTTCGCACTTTGAAAACCCTTTGGTAGCCTTTTGGGTTTTGCACATTTTGCCATCTTTGCCATAACATTATGCCCTATTATCATCTCCATCACCAAGGGGCAAGATAGCAATGCTAAAAGTAGCATTTAGTTTCCGAACAAATGGGTTATTAGAGAAAATCATGACCATCAACACATGGTAGAAATGTTAACAGGCCTTACTAAAGTCATGAAATAGAGATAACTGCAAAAATGCAATTCCTATCTGAATGAAGAATTGACAATGGAAAAAAAAAAAAACAGCTGGAAGTTATGAATTTGCTAATAATTCTGCACTTGTCCACAACAGAAATGAAAATAGATTGTAGAATTTCAGAACTCAGAAAAAGAGAACTAAAACTATTTCAAAGCAAATTTTTACACTTAGATTTTAACGTGAGAGAGAAGCAAAAGAACATGTGTACATTTCTTTAAAGTTATCTGGTGTTTTAAACAGAAATGTAATTTATTATTTAGTTTTCATTAAAGAATTTTTGCCATGGTAGAGTTATAATATAATAAAACAACATTTTAAGGGATTTCATGTCAGATTTAAAGAGATTGAGAAGAGATCGAGTATTATAATTGTTAGAATGTTGGAGCTCACATGCTAGGAAAAACTAAAAGAATGGCCCTATTATTTCTGAAACAAATCTATGATCTTTTATTTAATTATTTATGTACAGTGAAGGCGACTCTCCCGAAAAAGCAAAATATTTGACATGATGGTTGAAATTGATTCAGCTAGAGAATTAATTAAATTATTGGAATTTCATTGATTGTTAAGATAATAAAATCAAAGATTTTTTTTTTCTATTTCTAACTCTTAAGAAATTTTATTTTCTGGAGGGTTATCAGAAAAAAATATTCCATCAATCTCATTTAAAAATAAGAGCTTTCTAACGTGTTTCTTTTTGGTTTTTTGTTTTTGTTTTGAGATGGAGTCTCACTCTGTCGGCCAGGCTGGAATATAGTGGCACGATCTTGACTCGATGCAACCTCTGCCTTCTGCGTTCAAGTGATTCTCCTGCCTCAGCCTCCCAAGTAGCTGGGATTACAGGCACGCATCATCATGCCTGGCTAATTTTTGTATTTTTGTAGAGACAGGGTTTCACTCTGTTGGCCAGGCTAGTCTCGAACTCCTGACCTCAGGGGATCTGCCCGCCTCAGGCTCCCAAAGTGCTGGGCTTCCAAGCGTGAGCCACTGCGACAGGCCTCTAATATTTTAAGACACAAGGTTTGAGGGTAGTTTGTTAACAATAATAGATAATCACAACACATGGCAGGGAATGGAAAAGAACATGTAATGGAAACATAAAACTTGCTGACAAGAATTACAAATTAAAATACAGGACGTTCTAGCTTTGCTTTTATAAGGGAAGAACTGGTTATTAGGTGAAGATATAAAATTGACAGGGAGAAAAACTACATTTTAGAACTCAAACATAAAAAAATTATAATAATTCACTTATATTGAGAACTTTGATTTCATAACAGAGCTAAG
>NW_016805195.1:748983-753145 GCF_001698545.2 Rhinopithecus bieti | reverse complement strand
TTTTGCCATGGTAGAGTTATAATATAATAAAACAACATTTTAAGGGATTTCATGTCAGATTTAAAGAGATTGAGAAGAGATCGAGTATTATAATTGTTAGAATGTTGGAGCTCACATGCTAGGAAAAACTAAAAGAATGGCCCTATTATTTCTGAAACAAATCTATGATCTTTTATTTAATTATTTATGTACAGTGAAGGCGACTCTCCCGAAAAAGCAAAATATTTGACATGATGGTTGAAATTGATTCAGCTAGAGAATTAATTAAATTATTGGAATTTCATTGATTGTTAAGATAATAAAATCAAAGATTTTTTTTTTCTATTTCTAACTCTTAAGAAATTTTATTTTCTGGAGGGTTATCAGAAAAAAATATTCCATCAATCTCATTTAAAATAAGAGCTTTCTAACGTGTTTCTTTTGGTTTTTTGTTTTGTTTTGAGATGGAGTCTCACTCTGTCGGCCAGGCTGGAATATAGTGGCACGATCTTGACTCGATGCAACCTCTGCCTTCTGCGTTCAAGTGATTCTCCTGCCTCAGCCTCCCAAGTAGCTGGGATTACAGGCACGCATCATCATGCCTGGCTAATTTTGTATTTTGTAGAGACAGGGTTTCACTCTGTTGGCCAGGCTAGTCTCGAACTCCTGACCTCAGGGGATCTGCCCGCCTCAGGCTCCCAAAGTGCTGGGCTTCCAAGCGTGAGCCACTGCGACAGGCCTCTAATATTTTAAGACACAAGGTTTGAGGGTAGTTTGTTAACAATAATAGATAATCACAACACATGGCAGGGAATGGAAAAGAACATGTAATGGAAACATAAAACTTGCTGACAAGAATTACAAATTAAAATACAGGACGTTCTAGCTTTGCTTTTATAAGGGAAGAACTGGTTATTAGGTGAAGATATAAAATTGACAGGGAGAAAACTACATTTTAGAACTCAAACATAAAAAAATTATAATAATTCACTTATATTGAGAACTTTGATTTCATAACAGAGCTAAGTTTTTAAATCTGTTATCTCATTTAATTCTCACAAACTCTGAAATATTCCTATTTTACAGATGAAGTAGTTGAACATGGAGGAACTGGCAGATAAGAATGGCAGAGCTGGGGTCATTCCAGCCCAGATATTTTGAGCACAGAGCCTTTCCTCTTTAACCAATATACTGTAACAGTTTTATATGATACGATTAAAATTGTTAAATATGTATATATCTATACATATATACACGCACATGCACATGCAAACACATATACACATACATACATATATAGGCTGAGTGATCATGGTCTTATTTTCCAAATTCTCTACCTAATAAATGTATCAAAATATTTACAGAGCATTTAATATGATAGAAAGTCAGTGGTGAAGTAAACAGACAAGGTCTGGAATGCTATCGTGACAATCACATCAGGGAGACACTTGCAGAAAGGCACTCAATTAGTTTAGGCATTGAGCTCTCACTTAGAACACAGAATATTACAAGGTTGTCAGTCTAGTGTTGTATACATGAAAGCAATTTTAATATGCTAATTTTCAAGGAAAAGTTTCAATAAGTATGAAGGGCGACAGTGAATATCAAATCTGCAGCAGACATATAATATCCTACAACTTCTTCCACCTTAATCACTAGCAAGACAAAAAATTGTCAGTATCTTCAACATTACAGTGGAATCCATTCCCTTCCTAACTCTGGCCTTGTTTTTTGCTCATTATTCTTAAGGACTTTCCATAGAAAAAAGAAAAGAAAGAGACAATCCATTTAAAGCGTTATGTCCTGTAACTCCTCCTTTTATGGTTCTCATTTTTGTTGTGTTTCATACACCCCACCCTAAGTGTTACAATTGTCTCTTTCTATGTGTCAAATTAGCCTACAACTAGTGATGACTTAGGAAACAAAGATGATGTTTTTTGCTCAAGAGTTTGCAATTTGAGCAGCACATGATAAGGAAGGTTATTAGCTTGGCAGCAAAACCGGAATTGGAAGATCCATTTTTAAGATTTCTCAGTCACATGGCTGGCAAGAATGTGCTGGCTGTTCAGTATAGTGGCCCCCCTTCCTCACAAACACTTTTCTCTTCAACTACCTAGATTTCCTTGTAGCATTGTGACTGAGTTCTAAAACACAGGAACAGGAATGTAAACATGTGATGTTATTCAGAGCCAGTGGTAGCTCCCAGTTTTTTGAGGCCTGGGGTCAAAAACTGGCAGTGGGCTGGGCACAATGGCTCACGCCTCTAATCCCAGCACTTTGGGAGGCCAAGGTAGGCAGATCGCCTGAGGTCAGGAGTTCAAGACGAGCCTGGCAAACATGGCGAAATCCTGTCTCTACTGAAAATATAAAAACTTAGCCAGGCATGGTGGCAGGCACCTGTAATCCCAGCTACTCGGGACGCTGAGGCAGGGGAATCACTTGAACCCGGGAGGCGGTGAGCTGAGATCATGCCATTGCACTCCAGCCCAGGCAACAAGAGCGAAACTCTGTCTCAAAAAAAAAAAAAAAAAAAAAAAGGCAGTGGATTGCTTTTATCACATTCTAATGATTAAGTAGTCATGGAGTCCACCCAGATTTACCTGTAGAGTACACAGACCACTCATTTTGAGGAAAAAAATATCAAACCATTTGGACTCTAATCTATTTTAGTCCACACTGGGTCACAAAGTATCTACTTTTTTGTTTGTTTATTTTACACTGACCCTTGCCAAGGCCCACCCACATTCCATTTCATTAAATCTAGGATACTGTTGTCTAAATCAAATTCAGATATGGATGAGCCTTCTTGGGTGCAGTTCATATTAATATAAAAATAGGTGAGTTAATGTAAACTGTTGTCTGCCATTCCCACACCCAACACAAAGTGTTGAAATCCTGGGGAAGTAAGTTAATCGTGATATCTACTACCATTCCAAAAAGGAGTAGGGAGGGAAGACAAAAGCATGTAGTACTCATGGGTCCAGACAAATTTCTAAATTTGTACGGCTGCATGTTGCCAGTTCTTTCAGTAGGGCCCAGTACTGCTATCTATGATTGTTTGTAAGTATTGGCTTGGCCGTAGAAGATTTTCCTTCCTGCTCCTAAGTTATATTTCGTTTCCCACAAGAAATGGCCCGCCTGTTTGCAACTGAATAGCCATTTTAGTCAGCTCTCTGCCCACAGAAGGTAGGGAATCCAAAGGCCTTTTGTTTATTTATTAAGTTATTTATCTATTTATTTAAATTTTATAATCTCTTTTTCCCACCCAGTCCAAGAAGTTACAATTCAAAGGTTTTAGGTTTTTCTTATGGCAACACATCACATTCAGGGACAAAAAAAAAAGAATTCTATTTATCTATTGCCATGTAAAAACAATGAATCTGCAGCGTGGGCAGGTTTTCCTAGAGATGACAGCAGTTTGCTTGATGGGGTGTCATCTGGGACAGGTTGCTTTAAAGATAGCTCAATCACAAGGGCAGGAGATATAAGCTGGCTGTTTTCTGGGAACTCAGCCAGGTATGTGGGCTTGAGGCCCTCCCTCATCCTCTACATGAGCCTCTCCATGTGAAGCATTTGGTCTCTTTTTAGAGTATGGTAACTCATTTCCAAAAGTGAATTTCCTGAGACACAAGAAGTAGAAACTCAGCTCCTAGAGCTCCTAAAACTACTCTGGCAACAGTTCTGAAACTGACCTGTGAATAGTAAATAGCATCACTTCCATCATACTCTATTAGTCAAGGAGTCACAGAGTTGACTCTGCTATAAAATGATGGTACCTAGACTCTGCCTCTTGGAAGAGTATCCAAAAATGTGTGATTATCTTATTTTATGCCACTAGTTGAGATTATTTCAACTTTCTTGTAAAACTTATATATCTGTAGGTTTCTACAACTTTAATACATTCCATCGTTTCATCATTATAATTCTATCTGCTTCGTTGTAGAGCTAAAGCCTCAATGAAGTGAGCTTGTATTCTAGTTTGGACAATTGCAACACTGTATCTCTTCACTGGGATTGAATCCAGCCTGGGCATATGAATCCGTCAAAGCCAAAGTAAATAATACTAAAAAAAAGTTAATCAAATACTGGAAAACATGTTCAGTGCAGTATAACCTGTGTGTAGGATTTCTTTTCCTTCCTTCCTTCCTTCCTTCCTTCCTTCCTTCCTTCCTTCCTTCGGTCC